>NW_027623306.1:0-10301 GCF_034508935.2 Berghia stephanieae
AGTTTTGGGATTATTTTTATAATTAGGGGACTCAAAAGTAACGAATGAAAAACAGTCTTCCACATTTTTTTTTAAAAAAATAACTTTTTGATGTCTTTATCTGTCAAAATTTTATTAAAAAGACATTTTAAAATACACTCATGACAAATGCAAAAAAAAACCATTTGGTGTTTTAGCAATTAAAAACTTGAAAAATTAAAAACTCAATAACATGCTTTTTTTCTTCAAAAATTTAATCAGAAAATTTTAAACGGTTTCCCGATTCAAATATACCTAGTTATTTATTCACTGGGGGCCCGGGTACTAAATGGGTAGAGCACCCCGCTTCACACAAAGGGACCGAGTCGAGTTTTTTCAGACCCCTTGTCATAGATAGCGGGTTTGTTTGATTTTCAGAATTTACTTCGCGATTAAACTCACGTCCTCCATGAGCCTCAAACTTATCCATCATATTAAAACATATGCCTTTTTTCTTGGGAAAAAATCACTTATAAAAATCCACTAAACATGAATATGGCAGCAGAAATTGTGTTACATAAAACTCTTTTTCCCTTTCTAAACAAGGCAAAGCGTGTTTGACATTTTACAAAGTGGCAACATTTAACTTTAACCCCTCCAATAATTGTAATACTGTTAAAATCTAAAAGCTGGACTTTTTCAGTAAACATTAAAAACGATGGCGAATTTTCAGAGAATCAACACAAATATTTTTCCCCTTTCCCAAATTAAATGGATGCCATCGAAAGTAAAATAATCACAATATTTACCAGCCGGATATAAACGAAATCTTTCACTTTAAAAGTGTGAGAAAATGAAAAAAGGAAAACAAAATAAACCGAAGGGCTGTCCAAAAGACATAAAAATTGCCGTCACTCACCCAAAATTGTTATTTTTTTTTAGACAGCATGTTGTTTGAAAAGTTCTCACAAAATTTCCTATCAAACTAAAAACGTTATAAACTTTTCTTTTTGGTGGTGTACGTTTTTTGGGGCTGGGGGATGATTTTATTTTTTTCACCCAAACCCTAGGGTAATTAGAAAAACCCTTTAAGGGCTATGTGCACGAATTTGTCTTTTTGGGATAACCGAAACGCTTTCGGGGTTTGTTTAAACATTTTTTTTGGAATAGATGGTACTTGGGGTATTTCCATCAAAAACAATAATGAAAATTCTAACTTTTGAGTTGTTAGACTTTGTTAAGTATACGTTCACTCATAAGTCAAGACTCTACAAATTTTTTTAAAAACACTTTATTAAAACAAATTGGTTTTTTTAAGCAATGAAATTTATGTTTTAATTTTTTTCAAATTGTTGTTTTTGGAAGAAGGGTTTTGAGTCCAAAAACGTTCGGTTTTATTTTATTTTTTGGGAAAACCTTTTAAAATTCATCTTTGAAACCAGTTTCGGGGGCCATAATGTAAAAATTGCGTTTTGTCAGCGTGAGATGTAATGTCCAATCTTTATTCAGTGATCACGAAATCAACTGAGATCCCACATTTAGTTTGTTTTTCAGCCCCTGCCATTTGGGGAAAAAAAAAATGCAATAAAATTATCCCAAAAACTTAATTTCCCGCTGCTTCAATAAAAAATTTGGATATTTCTGCTTATAACAACGCCAAGCGATGTTTGACATGATCAAAAATTGGGTGGATAACAATGATCGGGAAAAAAATGTTGGCCCCGGCTTTGTGTTCGGGGGTTAAGGCATTTAGATACATTATCGCACTCGATTCAGGAACGAATTTTGTACCTAGTATTTGGTATTGACTGATACGGGTAAGAATACAAAATATAAAACGGACGCTTTACATGGGGGTTGCTCTGTAAGAAGGAGAATGGCTCCATATTGCCTAATAAAGGATAAATTAAGCATTTAGAAGCGCATTTATTAGGTGGTTTAATACGTGGATATACTCTGATAAAATTTTTATAATTATAATGTTCTATTTATTTTGATTTTTTTTTCTTTTAGTTGACGAACAAGGGGGGGGGGGGGGGGGGGGACAAAGCCTAAAAGCCCATATCACCAGAGTTTTTTGAGGCCCCAAAAGCATTGCTAGGCCTACCAACAAAACCTAAACCCTTTGCCGATAGTAGAGCTAAGGGGGGTTTTACCAGAGTGCATGCGTGGCACACCGCTTTAGACAACGTCAAAGGGATTTTAAACCGAATCGATAAGGCCACAATTTAAAATTAGAAAAGGAAATTAATATTCTTTTTGGGGGGTTTTTAAAAAAAATCAAAGACAAAACATTTCATGATTGGACACCTCAGGATTCATTCAATTTTTTATTTATTACAATAAGATAGAAAGGTTTTCGCAAATTTATTGCTAAAGCAATCGCTTTACCCAAAGAAAAGGGGGCAGTCCTTTCCTTTGTCCACCTGACCTGGCAGTGAAGAGGTAGCAGGGTCTTATAGATTTGAAAAAAGTACTTGCGAAAAACAAGCTAAGGAGGGAAAACATTTTATCGTCTCTTTAACGTAAAATAAAGACCCCGGGCAAACCAAATTACGAAAAATTGTTTTTTTTTTTAAATAGACAGTGAATTTTGAAGAAAAGAAAACATAATTAAATTGTTGTTTTTAAAGGGGGGTTTGTACAATGGGCATACTGGGGCTAAGTATTTTGTTTATAAAATGTTTTCTCATTTAAAAAAAATTTTTAATTCATTGCAACGATTTATCGTGGGCATTCACATTTACAAATCAAGCGGGGCCCTTTTCGGGGTCTAATGTTTCATTTCATACCAAACACGCCGCCTCGATAGGCTACATTTTTTGTAGCTTTCCATTAAAAATATTAAATTTGAAAAATTCCCTTCACATTAAAACCACCCGCATCGGGTTGTGTAAATATGTAAAAATAAAATTCATCTACCGGATAATGTAAATGTTGCTGCCGAAAACACGAAGAAATAAATAAAAATTGAAATTGGAAAAGTAAGCTTTTAGTTTGATTACGAAAACAGGGTAGAATGGGCGTTTCGGGTTTCCCCTTTATCCCAAAAAACAGATGGAAAGGGAAAAACACGATGAAAGGGGATGATGTGTTAGTGGTGGGGTTAATTAATAAAAATAATAATAATAATAATAATTTAAAAAAAATAAAAATAAATAAAAATAAAAAATCTTTTTTTTCCAGAAAAATGGCAATTTGTTCATTTAGTTACACTTGTTATAATGTTTAAAAGATAACGTAAGATTGAAAGATAAATTTTACTCCTCCTTATTTTTTTCCTCTCTCTCTCCCCTCTCTCCTTTTCTCTCATCATTTTCTCCTTTTCTCTCTTCCCCCTCTCTTCCTTAAGATGAATAAACAAAACATTGATGGGCAGGAAAAATACCCAAACCCCACACTAGCCCCTGCTACCCATCGCGAATACGCCCCCCACCAGAATGGGCAAATCCTGCCATCCCAAAAAAGATTGACCCTGACTACAAAACAGCTGCCAGATTAAACGGGTCATTTTAAAACGACTGTGTTCCAGTCCCCCTTGGGGGCTGACATTGTACCCCCCACATTCGAAAGGCCATTTGCTTCTAAAGCACATAAAAAATAAACGGGAAAATGGACCCAAGGCACCCCCCATGGCCCCCAACCCAACGATAAGAATTTAATTTCGAGAAAGATTTTCCATGACGGAAGAATGCTTTAACCCTAAACATGCAGCTGTAAACAATTTTCCACATGGGGGGGGGGGGGGGGGGGGGTTGGGGCAATCATGCAAACGAAGTCATTAAAAAACCGAGAGAAGAATTGCCCAATAAAACCCAAGCTCCCCGGGAAAGGGAAATTGGGTAAAACTGAACAGAGCACGGGAAAAACTGGGGAGAACAGCGGAAGCAAAAAAAGTGGGGCGGCTGAGCCCTAGCTTGTGGTTAAAGGGGAAACCCCAGAGCACACGAGGGAAAGCCCATCCTAAGAGAAGGGCCAGGGGGGGCCCATCTGCACTGACAATGACCTAAGATTCGCTCCCCAATGCCGGGGAGGGGGGGCTCAGTTTTTGGGGGCGATAAGCATATAACCAAAGATAGCAGTCGATCGCTATTTCCATTTCCCCACTTTTAAAAACCCGGGGGTAATTTCCCCGGGCCTCCTTGGGACTTCATAGCTCTGAAGGACTACTTTTTGATAATATAACATGGGTGTTTAATATGTATACCAAATACAATAAAGCCATCTGCCAGGGGATGCGGGTTTTTTTTGGTGTGACTTACTCCCAAAAGGGTAGTGTTTTTAAAATTGAAAACAAAAAATTTCAATAATCAACAAAAATTTTACAAATTTGTTAAAGGTCTTAATAATTATCCGCATTATGTTGCTTTAAAAAAAAGACAATACTATCCACACTCCAACTCCGTGTCTCAGCCCATTTGGTGCCATCGCTCCCGGGAACAATGGGGCACACGGCACCAAAAATTTTTTGAGCTAGGCAACGGCTTTTGACTTCAGCAGGGGCGTTGTTAGTAACGCCGACGCGGCACCATTGGGACATCCAGGGCTTTGCATGTCCCCAAGGAAATTTATCCGGGTTTTTTGGTTTGAAAAAGACAAAACCCAAAGGGGATAAACGAAAATGTAAGTGATCCCTTCTTGTTATTGATATCATCATTTTTGTGGAAAAATAAGGAATGTCGGGAAAAAGAACATATCTATTGCGTGTTTACCCGTTACTTTTAAAAATTTTGGCAATGAAGTAAAGAAAGGCCCCCAAAAAAATTAAACGTAAAACCCCCCCCCCCCCCCCCCCCCCAAAAAAAACATACCCAGCAACAAAAAAATAAACAATGCTGTTAAAGGCCGGTACGCATTTTTCAACTGATTAAAGGGTGGAGAATTGAGAAAAAACCCTTTTCGAAGGAAAAAATCACATTTGCAAACCCCTCAGAGCAGGGCTCGAACCCAGGGCCTTCCGATCCGAAGGCCCAGGTCATTTCCACTAACCCCATAGGCCCAAAAACAAAAAAAAGGTTTTTTTTTTTTTAAAAGTTTTTTTTTTTAATTCATTTTTTTTTTTTTTTTTTTTTTTTTTTTAAAAAACCCCGGAAAATTTTTTCCTTTCCCTTTTTCTTCTTTTTTTTTCTTCCTTTTTTCCTTTCTTCCCTTTTTTCTTCTTTTCCTTTTTTCTTTTTTTTCTTCTTCATTTTTATTTTTTTTTTATTTTTTTCCCTTTTTTCCTTTTTTTTCTTCTTCCCCTTCCTTTTTTTTCTTCTTCTTTCTTTCTTTTTTTCTTTTTTCTTCTTTTTCCCCCTTCCCCTTCCCCTTCCTTCCCCCCTTCCTTTTTTTTTTCTTCCTTTCTTTCCTTTCTTCTTTTCTTTCTTTTTTTTTTTTCCTTTTTTTCTTCTTTTTTTTTCTTTCTTTTTTCATTTTTTTCTTTTCTTTCTTTTCTTCTTTCTTTCTTTCTTTTTTTCTTCTTTCTTTTTTTCTTTCTCCTTTTTTCCCCCTTTCCTTTTTCCCCTGCTGCCTTTATGGCCGAAGGTCAACACGATGCAGGAATGTGTGGTCTTTTTCAAGCCCCGGCCGAGATCCCCTAGAGCTTCGACTTCAGTGTAAATCTTCTGGTTTTAAAATGGACGCTTTTTGTTCATTGTACTTTTGCAGTCTGCTTTAAACTTGGGCCCAAAAAAACCCCGGGGGGACGTAACTCTTTGAATTTCCAAAACCTCGTGATGCCCAGATTTTAGAGAAAATTTCAAGATGAGGGTCAAACGATCGATATTGGAAGGACGATTTTTTTTGGGCCCAAATTTTTTAAAAAAATGTCTTTGTAAAGCCCCTTTGAGCACGTTTTGTGGATATTGCCCGATATAAAAGTTATTTGTTGATGTTTTAAAAAAACCCCCCCCCCCTCCCAACCAGAGAACGCAAAAAACTGGGTTTAAATTTTCATAGTCAGAATATATATTTTTCTATCAGCCTTAATTGTTTGTAAGAGACGACACTTAATTTTTTCAAAATAGGTGACCTAGCGACTCACTCCGGTATTATGTATTGGGGAACAGGGTGCCGAAAGTGATCTAAAGTTAAAAAAGATTTGACAAAAGAAGTTATATTTTTTTTTTTAACCATTAAAACTAATTTTCTTCTCCTCAATAAATCATATCCCATATTATAATATGTCTATGATTGAATGCTCAATTCAAGTCTCCCCCTCCATCTATGGGTTTAAATTCAACTTCTAAATATCAGACCCGTCTTTGATTTAATATTCAACTCAAAATAATAATAAAAATAATAATAATAATAATAATAATAAAAAAAAAATAATATAATAATAATAATAATAATAAAAATAATAATAATAATAATTAAAAATAAAAATAATAATAATAATAAAAAAATAAGGGTACTAATAACATTATTTATGGACATATCCCTTTTCGGGGCCAAAAACTTAACCCCCCGTCAACGTAATACTGAATTTAGTAAGTTTTGGGTTTCATACACACCTATAACGTTAAAAATTGGGTTTTTTTAACTCACACCCTTTAATTTTACATCATTGTACTTCCACAGAATCAAAATATTTAATCATTTCGTGCAAATTGGTCGTCCCGCAATTTTCGGGTTTTATTTAACTCTGATATATCGGGACTCAGGAATAGTGAGGGAAACTAAACCATTCAGCACTTTAGTTACGGGAAATAAATGCTCAAAAGAATGGCGCCAAGACAGGGATATTTACAAGCAGTGTCCCCATCGAAGTATATTGGTCTACTACAATACACGAAGAAACATCACCGCTCAAAGACAAAACCCGGGGAAAAGCCCTTTCTTTAAAGCACAGCCGTAGGACAAAAAAGACGGATCTCATCGGGAAAGAAAAGCTGGAAGCGGGTTTGGAGTCGCAGATTTTAAAAGTTCATCGGGGGTGGGAAAATTTTGGGAAAAGACGCAACGGAATAAACTAACGCCCCCCGCTTTTATCAACGTTGAAAAGAAATTTTAAAAAGTGATTTGCGATGAAAAAGGGACCAGTTAATTTTTACGATTTTTGGGGCAAGATCCGAAGTTACTTTTTTTTTAAAACGGGAAAACAAAATGACAGAAACGTGCGGGGAGTAACAAATATAATAAAAATGGCGGACTTTTTATACTTTCAACGATACAAAGCTTTACTAAATATAGAACGGAAACGGGGGGTATTTTTCTAAAAATGAAAACGAAGATTGGCGTGATGGAAAACAACACGGGGGAAGTTTCTGCAAACGGCGGTACACGACGAAGGGAAAGAGGGGGCCCAAAGGTCACCACCAGAGTCTCATCTTTCCCCATATCGCCACCCCCACCCGTTCTTCTTTGACAAAAACATTCCAAACGAATAACAGCAACAAGCAAAGCATGTTTCTATTTTGACCCCATTTCCCACCACATAAACTCTATCTCAATTCTTTTTCTCCATTACATAAAAAAGAAATTGGGGGCAAACAAGTAAAAAAACGAATAAAAATAAGTGTCTACGGTGGACGTAGAATAGGAGACTTTGGTATCGGGTACTTCATCCTCTGATGCAAGTCATTTTAGTGAAAAACTGAATCAAATGCTGAACTCGGGGTTCGGCGAAAAAAACCCGTCCTTCTTCTTTAACCTTTTTTAACCAGGAAAAAGAAAGGGGAAAAGAGCAAAGCTTTTAATGCAAAGCTTGAAAAATGATTCATAACGAAACATACGATAAAAAGGTGATCGCCCTTCTAAGCCAAAAAATTCATTTAGAAAATCGGGGGCATTACCAAAAGCAGTGACCCATTAACAGTTCCACTACTCTGGCACTGCGAAACGGTCTGTGAGAATAGCTTTAAATTGGGAACAAGCGCACAAACACAAATTTTTCACATGACGTGATGTTAAATGGGTTTAGGTTGGGGACAACGTCACCTACAACTCCCTCGGGAATATCATATCGACACAGAGAGTAAACGAAAAAAATTGAAAGGTTATAAAAAAATTTTAAATTTTTCCTCAAAGATAATAATTTGTTTTTCAATATTTGGAAATAAAAGGGTTTTGTTTTTGAAAACGGGCCCTTTAACATATTAGAGGAGGTTAACCACTTTTAAAAAACTTAACAGAAGCCTTAATAATACCTATCAAGAAAGTTTACATTTTTTTTGATAGAGTGGGGTAATAGTATATTTTTTTAAGTAAGTATAGTTGTAGTATAGTAGTAGTAGTAGTAGTAGTATTTGTAGTGTAGTAGTAGTATAGTAGTAGTAGTAGTAGTAGTATAGATGTAGTACAGTGTTGGAGAAATAGTAGTAGTTAGGTATAATGTATATCGTGGCAGTAGTAGTATAGTAGTATGATAGTATAGTAAGTAAGTATAGTAGAGAAAAAAAGAAAAAGAAGAAGAAGAAGAAAAAAGAAGAAGAAGAAAAAAAAGAAGAAAGAAAAGAAAAGAAGAAGAAAAAAAGAAAAGAAGAAAAGAAAAAAAAAGAAGAAGAAGAAAAAGAAGAAAAAGAAGAAGGAAGAAGAAAAGAAGAAAAAAGAAGAAGAAGAAAAAAAAGAAGAAAAAGAAGAAGAGAAGAAGAAGAAGAAGAAGAAGAAGAAGAAGAAGAAAAAGAAAAGAAAGAAGAAGAAGAAGAAAAGAAGAAGAAGAAGAAGAAGAAGAAGAAGAAGAAAAGAAGAAGAAAAGAAGAAGAAGAAGAAAGAAGAAGAAGAAGAAGAAGAGGGAAAAGAAGAAGAAGAAGAAGAAGAAGAAGAAGAAGAAGAAAAGAAGAAGAAAGAAGAAGAAGAAGAAAAGAAGAAGAAGAAGAAGAAGAAGAAAAAAAAGAAGAAGAGAAAAAAGAAGAAGAAGAAAAAAGAAAAGAAGAAGAAGAAGAAGAAGAAGAAGAAGAAGAAAAAGAAGAAGAAGAAAAAAAGAAGAAGAAAAGAAGAAAAAGAAGAAGAAGAAGAAGAAAAGAAGAAGAAGAAAAGAAGAAAAAGAAGAAGAAGAAAAAGAAAAAAAAGAAGAAGAAGAAAAGAAGAAGAAAAGAAGAAGAAGAAGGGAAAAAAAGAAAAAAAAAGAAGAAGAAGAAGAAGAAGAAGAAGAAAAAAGAAAAGAAAAGAAAAAGAAGAAGAAGGGAAAAAGAAGAAGAAGAAGAAAAGAAAAGAAGAAAAGAAGAAGAAGAAGAAGAAGAAGAAAAGAAGAAGAAAAAGAAGAAGAAGAAGAAGAAGAAGAAGAAGAAGAAGAAGAAGAAGAAAAAAGAAAAGAAGAAGAAAAGAAGAACAAGAAGAAGAAGAAAAAAAAAAGAAAAAAAAGAAAAAGAAGAAGGGAAAAAGAAAAAAAAAAGAAGAAGAAGAAGAAGAAGAAAAAGAAGAAGAAGAAGAAGAAGAAGAAGAAGAAGAAGAAGAAGAAGAAGGGAAAAAGAAGAAAAGAAGAAGAAGAAGAAGAAAAGAAGAAGAAGGAAGAAGAAAAAAAAGAAAAGAAGAAGAAAAAGAAGAAGAAGAAGAAAAGAAGAAGAAAAGAAGAAAAAGAAGAAGAAGAAAGAAGAAGAAGAAAAGAAGAAAAAAGAAGAAGAAGAAGAAAAAAAAGAAAAAAGAAAAAAAAAGAAGAAGGGGGAAAAGAAGAAGAAAAGAAGAAGAAGAAAAGAAGGGAAAAAGAAAAGAAAGAAAAAAAAAGAAGAAGAAGAAGAAGAAGAAGAAGAAGAAGAAAAAGAAGAAAAGAAAAGAAAAAAGAAGAAGAAGAAGGGAAAAAGAAAAAAAAAAAGAAGAAGAAGAAAAGAAAAAAAGACTATTTTTAAAACTATGGGTCACAAATCATCATAAAAAATGAAGAATTAGAAACCCCAAAGAATGATAACTTCGTCCTCAAGGTTCTCATTGAAAACAAATGTCTCAAGAAGTTTTTGGGGGGATTTTTAATTTTAAAAAAAGTTTTTTTTTTTTCTTATTCTACTTTGTCCCTTTTTAATTTAAATATTTAAAAAATTCCCTTTTAATTTAAAAATCACTGTGTTACGATTAACTATTTGCTGATCCCCGATGAAAGATTGGGTTTATGATGATGAAGATGATGATGATGATGATGAGGGTTATGATGGTGGTGGTGATTTCTGCACTGATGAGAGACGATGATGATGATAAAATGAAAGATATTGATGGGTGACGACATTTCCCAAAAAAAATGGTTCCGAAGCCTTGTTTTTTACCTTTTTAACCCTCATGACCCGTCGTTTTTATTCCAGGTATTGTGGCTTGGGAAAAAAAATCAGCATTATTTGCTTTTTTTATTGTATTTTTGACAACTTTGAAATCAATAAATGTGAACCGTTTTTAATCAATTTTCCCAAATTTTCTTTTCTAATAAGGTAAAAAATTTT
>NW_027623307.1:0-10300 GCF_034508935.2 Berghia stephanieae
TAAAATGAAATACAAACAATCAATAAATCAAAATGAAATTAAATCAAAATTAATTTTAAAACGAAATAAAAATCAAATTAAAAATAATTAAAAAAATTGAAAAATCAAAACCCTAAAATAAATTAAAAAAATTGAAAACCATAAAAGAATAAAAAACCAATTATATTTCAAAAGAAATGAAACTCAAAATATATCAAAAAACAAAAAATCAATCAAATAAATTTAAAAATAAATTTCAACTAAACTGAAAATCAAAAAAAAAATCAAAATTTAATCTGAAATTAAAATAAAATCGACATTCACAAAATGAAACAAAATTAAAATCAAGAAAATTGAAAATTAAATCTCTCAATCCGAAAAAAAAAATATAAAAGAAACCAATTCTCAAATTGAACTAAATAAAATGACTCTAAAAAATTCGATTTAAATTTAAAATGAAATTTAAAAATCATTAACGTAAAAAAATAAAAAAAAATTTACAAATAAATCAATATCGAATCAAATTATCAAAATTAATAAACAAATGATCAAAATCAATCAAATGAAAATCGAATTAAAAAAACAATAATTACATAAAATGGAAATTCAACAAATCAAAATCACTAAAATCAAAAAAAGAAAAAGAAAAAGACATTCAAATTAAAAAATCGAAAATCCACCGCCTCAAAAAAAAATAAAAATAAAATGAAATCAAATTATTCACATAAATGAAAAATCAAAAGACTCTAAAATTTAAATTTAATGTCAAAATCGAATTCAAAATTCAAATTTCATCAATGTGAAAATTCGAAATTTAAAATAAAATTTAATAAAAGTAAATGAAATTCAAAATCAATTTTTTTGAATTGTAAATATAGTCAAATCATATTAAAAAAATTGAAATTCCTCAAAACAGAATAAAAAATAAATTCCCCCACCCCCCCACCCTAAAAAAAAGTAAAAAAAGAATCTGAAAATCATTTTAACATTGTTGAAAAATGATAAAGACTTTCAGAAAAAAATGAATTAAAACAATTAAAAAATTCAATTTCACATGAAACTGAAAACGTAAAATCAATCTTTATCAAAAATTAAATTCATCAATCGAAAATCGAAATTTAAAAATCTCATTCACAAAACTTGAAAAATCGAAAATTCAAAATCGAAATTTAAAATTTATATTTAAAAAACTGAAAATCAAAACATATTCAAACAAAAATTTAAAATTATCTAATGAAACGGAAATTTAAAAAATTAAATTCCCTCGTCTCGAACCGAAAAAAAAAACGGAAAAATTAAAATCGAACCCCAAATCAAATCAAAAATTGGAATCTAAAGATCTCAAACGACATTTATCTAAAAATTCGTGATTTTGAAACTGTTAAAACGGAAATTTGAAAAAATCAAATTTACAAAAAAACTGAAAAAAAAAAAATTAAACTCCTAAATATATTAAATTAAATCGAAAACTTCAAAACTTCACAAAAATGAAGTTTACAATTCGAAAATTCGAAATTTAAAAAGATAATCCATAAAACGTGAAAAATCAAAAATTCAAAACCAAAATTTAATTTTTGATCATTAAAACTCTGAAATGCTCAAATCGACTATTCAAGCAAAAATTGAAATTCATCAATTTGAAAACTCGAAATTTGAAAAATCGTCAATCCCCCCCCCCCCCCCCCAAAAAAAAAAATGAAAAAAATAAATCTGAACTCAAAATCTCAAACATGAATCAAAATTAAAGACTTATCAAATTAATGATTTAACGAAAACTAAATTAAAATCTAATTTCACAAAACGAAATCAAAATCTAAAAATTAATTTCAATGGAAACAAAGACTCAAATCACTTTCAAAAATTCAAATTCATACAATGTCGAAATTCGAAATTGAAAAATTCATAATTTCCAAAACGTGGAAAAATCGAAATTCAAAAATCCAAATTAATTTGACATTGTAAAACTCTGAAATCTCAAATCACTTTTCAACAAATTGAAATTTCTCAACGAACTCGATTTAAAAAATCGTAATTCCCCCCCCCAAAAAAAAAAAAACGAAAAAATGAAAATCGAAACTCCAAATTTACTTTCTAACATTGTGAACTCGAAAGAGTCAAAAGGACTCTTCATGCAAAATTCGATGATTTTCATACTGTTGAAATCGGAAATTGAAAAAATCGTCAAATTTACCGAAAAAGTGAAAAAAATCAAAAATCTTAACTCTAAATTATATTCAAATGTAACTCGAAAGAGTTCAAATCGATCTTTCATGCAAAATTCGAAATTTAAGATTGTCGAAATTCGGAAATTAAAAAACGTAAAACATAAAACTGGAAAACGAAATTCAAAATCCAAAATTTAATTTTGACATGTAAACTCTAATGCTCAAATCGACTATTTCAAGCAAAAAATGAAATAATTGAAACTCGAAAGACGTTCAAAATCGACCTCTTTCATGCAAAACTTCAAGATTTCATCAGATTGTCGAAAACTCGGAAATTTGAAAAAATCGTCAAATTTCACCATAAAACGTGGAAAAATCGAAAAATTCAAAAATCCAAAATTTTAATTTTTGATCATTGTAAAACTCTGAAGATGCCCAAAGTCGACTATTTCAAGCAAAAAATTGAAGATTTCATCAGATTGTCGAAAACTCGGAATTGAAAAAATCGTCAAATTCCCCCCCCCCCCCCCCTCAAAAAAAAAAACGTGAAAAAATGAAAAATCTGGAAACTCCAAAATTCTACTTTCTAAACATTGTGAATCTCGAAAGATGCTCAAAACGGACTCTTTCATGCAAAAATTCGATGATTTTGTCATACTGTTGAAAACTCGGAAATTTGAAAAAATCGTCAAATTCACCGAAAAAAAACGTGAAAAAAAAAAAATCTGTAAACTCCTAAATTCATTATTTTTCAAATTGAAATGAAAACTTACAAAATCGATTTCATGCAAAAATTCGAAGATTTCATCAGATTGTCGAAAATTCGGAAATTTGAAAAAATCGTCAAATTCACCATAAAACTGGAAAAATCGAAAATCAAAAATCCAAAATTAATTTTGATCATTGTAAAACTCGAAATGCTCAAAGTCGACTATTTCAAGCAAAAATTGAAATTCATCAGATGTCGAAAACTCGAATTTGAAAAAATCGTCAAATTCCCCCCCCCCCTCAAAAAAAAAAACGTGAAAAAAATAAAAATCTGGAAACTCCAAATTCTACTTTCAACATTGTGAATCTCGAAAGACTCAAAACGACTCTTTCATGCAAAAATTCGATGATTTGTCATATTGAAAACTCGGAAATTTGAAAAATCGTCAAATTTCACCGAAAAAAGTGAAAAAAATCAAAATCTAAACTCCTAAATTATTTTTCACCATTGTGAAACTCGAAAGACTTCAAATCGACTCTTTCATGCAAAATTCGAAGATTTCATCAGATTGTCGAAATTCGGAAATTTGAAAAATCGTCAAATTCACCATAAACGTAAAAACGAAAAATTAAAATCCAAAATTTAATTTTTGATCATTGTAAAACTGAAGATGCTCAAAGTCGACTATTTCAAGCAAAAATTGAAGATTTCATCAGATTTCGAAAACTCGGAAATTTGAAAAAATCGCAAATTTCCCCCCCCCCCTCAAAAAAAAAACGTGAAAAAAATGAAAAATCTTGAAACTCCAAAATTCTACTTTCTAAACATTGTGAATCTCGAAAGATGCTCAAAACGGACTCTTTCATGCAAAAATTCGATGATTTTGTCATACTGTTGAAAACTCGGAAATTTGAAAAAATCGTCAAATTTCACCGAAAAAAAACGTGAAAAAAATAAAAAATCTGTAAACTCCTAAATTATTATTTTTCAACATTGTGAAACTTGAAAGACGTTCAAAATCGACTCTTTCATGCAAAAATTCGAAGATTTCATCAGATTGTCGAAAATTCGGAAATTTGAAAAAATCGTCATAATTTCACCATAAAACGTGGAAAAATCGAAAAATTCAAAAATCCAAAAATTTAATTATTGACAATTGAAAAACCCGAAAGAGGGCCAAAGTCGAATTTTTCAAAAAAAAAATGAAAGATTTCATCAGATTGTCGAAAACTCGGAAATTTGAAAAAAATCGTCAAATTCCCCCCCCCCCCCCCCTCAAAAAAAAAAACGTGAAAAAAATGAAAAATCTGGAAACTCCAAAATTCTACTTTCTAAATATTGTGAATCTCGAAAAATGCTCAAAACGGACACTTTCATGAAAAAATTTGATGATTTTGTCATACTGTTGAAAACTCGGAAATTTGAAAAAATCGTCAAATTTCACGAAAAAAACGTGAAAAAAATCAAAAATCTGTAAACTCCTAAATTATATTTTTCAACATTGTGAAACTCGAAAGACGTTCAAAATCGACTCTTTCATGCAAAATTCGAAGATTTCATCAGATTGTCGAAAATTCGGAAATTTGAAAAAATCGTCAAAATTTCACCATAAAACGTGGAAAAATCGAAAATCAAAAATCCAAAATTTTAATTTTGATCATTGTAAAACTCTGAAGATGCTCAAAGTCGACTATTTCAAGCAAAAAATTGAAGATTTCATCAGATTGTCGAAAACTCGGAAATCTGAAAAATCGTCAAATTCCCCCCCCCCCCCCCTCAAAAAAAAAAACGTGAAAAAAATGAAAATCTGGAAACTCAAAATTCTACTTCTAAAATTGTGAATCTCAAAGTGCTCAAAGACTTCTGCAAAAATCATGATTTGTCATACGTTAAAACTCGGAATTTGAAAAAATCGTCAATTTCACCGAAAAAAAACGTAAAAAAAAAAATCTGAACTCCTAAATTATTTTTTCATTGGAAACTCGAAAGAGTCAAAATCGACTCTTCATGCAAAAATTCGAATTCATCAATTGTCGAAATGAATTGAAAAAATCGTCATAATTCACCATAAACGGAAAAATCAAATTCAAAAATCCAAATTTAATTTTTGATCATTGAACTCTGAATGCCAAAGTCGACTATTTCAAAAATTGAAGATTTCATCAATTCGAATCGAATTTGAAAATCGTCAAATTCCCCCCCCCAAAAAAAGTGAAAAAAAGAAATCGGAAACCCAATTCTCTTTCTAACATTGAATCTCGAAAGATGCTCAAAACGACCTTCTGCAAAATTCGATGATTTGTCAACTGTTGAAAACTCGAATTTAAAATCGTCAAATTCACGAAAAATGAAAAATAAACTGACTAAATATATTTCAACATGTGAAACTCGAAAACTTCAATGCTTTCTCAATTCGAAATTCATCAATTGTCGAATTCGGAAAAAATCGTCAAATTTCACCATAAAACGTGAAAAATCGAAAAATTCAAAAATCCAAAATTAATTTGATCATTGTAAAATCTGAAGATGCTCAAAGTCGACATTTCAAGCAAAATTGAAGATTTCATCAGATGTCGAAAACTCGAAATTGAAAATCGTCAAATCCCCCCCCCCCCCCCCCTCAAAAAAAAAACGTGAAAAAGAAATCTGGAAACTCCAAATCTACTTCTAAACATTGGAACTCGAAAGATGCTCAAACGGACTCTTTCAGCAAAAATTCGATGATTTTGTCATACTTTGAAAACTCGGAAATTAAAAAATCGTCAATTACCGAAAAAAATGAAAAATCAAAATCTGTAAACTCCTAAATATTATTTTTCAACATTGTGAAACCGAAAGACTTCAAAATCGATCTTTCATGCAAAATTGAAGATTTCATCAGATTGTCGAAAATTCGAAATTTGAAAAATCGTCAAAATTCACCATAAAACGTGAAAATCGAAATCAAATCCAAAATTTAATTTTGATCATTGTAAACTCTGAAGAGCTCAAAGTCGACTATTCAAGCAAAAATTGAAATTTCATCAGATTTGAAACTCGAATTTGAAAAAATCGTGAAATTCCCCCCCCCCCCCCCCAAAAAAAACCTTCAAAAAAATGAGAAATCTGGAAACTCCAAAATTCTACTTTCTAAACATTGTGAATCTCGAAAGATGCTCAAAACGGACTCTTTCATGCAAAAATTCGATGATTTTGTCATACTGTTGAAAACTCGGGAATTTGAAAAAATCGTCAAATTTAAACGAAAAAAAACGTGAAAAAAATCAAAAATCTGTAAACTCCTAAATATATTTTCAACATTGTGAAACTCGAAAGACGTTCAAAATGGACTCTTTCATGCAAAAATGCGAAGATTTCATCAGATTGTCGAAAATTCGGAAATTTGAAAAAATCGTCAAAATTTCACCATAAAACGTGGAAAAATCGAAAAATTCAAAAATCCAAAATTTTAATTTTGATCATTGTAAAACTCTGAAGATGCTCAAAGTCGACTATTTCAAGCAAAAAATTGAAGATTTCATCAGATTGTCGAAAACTCGGAAATTTGAAAAAATCGTCAAATTCCCCCCCCCCCCCCCCCAAAAAAAAAAACTGAAAAAAATGAAAAATCTGGAAACTCCAAAATTCTACTTTCTAAACATTGTGAATCTCGAAAGATGCTCAAAACGGACTCTTTCATGCAAAAATTCGATGATTTTGTCATACTGTTGAAAACTCGGAAATTTGAAAAAATCGTCAAATTTCCCTGAAAAAAAACGTGAAAAAAATCAAAAATCTGTAAACTATTATTTTTCAACATTGTGAAACACGAAAGACGTTCAAAATCGACTCTTTCATGCAAAATTCGAAGATTTCATCAGATTGTCGAAAATTCGGAAATTTGAAAAAATCGTCATAATTTCACCATAAAACGTGGAAAAATCGAAAAATTCAAAAATCCAAAATTTTAATTTTTGATCATTGTAAAACCCTAAAAATGCTCAAAGTTGACTATTTAAAGCAAAAATTGAAGATTTCATCAGATTGTCGAAAACTCGGAAATTTGAAAAAATCGTCAAATTCCCCCCCCCCCCCCCCCCCTCAAAAAAAAAAAACGATAAGAAAAAGAAAAATCTGGAAACTCCAAAATTCTACTTTCTAAACATTGTGAATCTCGAAAGATGCTCAAAACGGACTTTCATGCAAAAATTCGATGATTTTGTCATAATGTTGAAAACTCGGAAATTTGGAAAAATCGTCAAATTTCACCGAAAAAAAAGTGAAAAAAATCAAAAATCTGTAAACTCCTAAATTATTATTTTTCAACATTGTGAAACTCGAAAGACTTTCAAAATCGACTCTTTCATGCAAAAATTCGAAGATTTCATCAGATTGTCGAAAATTCGGAAATTTGAAAAAATCGTCATAATTTCACCATAAAACGTGGAAAATTCGAAAAATTCAAAAATCCAAAATTTTAATTTTTGATCATTGTAAAACTCTGAAGATGCTCAAAGTCGACTATTTCAAGCAAAAAATTGAAGATTTCATCAGATTGTCGAAAACTCGGAAATTTGAAAAATCGTCAAATCCCCCCCCCCCCCCCCCCTCAAAAAAAAAAAACGTGAAAAAATGAAAAATCTGGAAACTCCAAAATTCTACTTTCTAAACATTGTGAATCTCGAAAGATGCTCAAAACGGACTCTTTCATGCAAAAATTCGATGATTTGTCATACTGTTGAAAACTCGGAAATTTGAAAAAATCGACAAATTTCACCGAAAAAAAACGTGAAAAAAATCAAAAATCTGTAAACCCTAAATTATTATTTTTCAACATTGTGAAACTCGAAAGACGTTCAAAATCGACTCTTTCATGCAAAAATTCGAAGATTTCATCAGATTGTCGAAAATTCGGAAATTTGAAAAAATCGTCAAATTTCACCATAAAACGGGGAAAAATCGAAAAATTCAAAAAATCCAAAATTTTAATTTTGATCATTGTAAAACTCTGAAGATGCTCAAAGTCGACTATTTCAAGCAAAAAATTGAAGATTTCATCAGTTTGTCGAAAACTCGGAAATTTGAAAAAATCGTCAAATTCCTCCCCCCCCCCCCCCTCAAAAAAAAAACGTGAAAAAAATGAAAATCTGGAAACTCCAAAATTCTACTTTCTAAACATTGTGAATCTCGAAAGATGCTCAAAACGGACTCTTTCATGCAAAAATTCGATGATTTTGTCATACTGTTGAAAACTCGGAAATTTGAAAAAATCGTCAAATTTCACCGAAAACAAACGAAAAAAATCAAAAATCTGTAAACTCCTAAATTATTATTTTCAACATTGTGAAACTCGAAAGACTTCAAAATCGACTCTTTCATGCAAAAATTCGAAGATTTCATCAGATTGTCGAAAATTCGGAAATTTGAAAAAATCGTCATAATTTCACCATAAAACCTAAAACGTGAAAAATCGAAAAATTCAAAAATCCAAAATTTTAATTTTGATCATTGTAAAACTCTGAAGATGCTCAAAGTCGACTATTTCAAGCAAAAATTGAAGATTCATCAATTGTCGAAAACTCGGAAATTTGAAAAAATCGTCAAATTCCCCCCCCCCCCCCCACCAAAAAAAAAAACGTGAAAAAAATGAAAAATCTGGAAACTCCAAAATTCTACTTTCTAAACATTGTGAATCTCGAAAGATGCTCAAAACGGACTCTTTCATGCAAAAATTCGATGATTTGTCATACTGTTGAAAAACTCGGAATTTGAAAAAATCGTCAAATTTCACCGAAAAAAAACGTGAAAAAAATCAAAAATCGTAAACTCCTAAATTATATTTTTCAACATTGTGAAACTCGAAAGACGTTCAAAATCGACTTTCATGCAAAAATTCGAAGATTTCATCAGATTGTCGAAAATTCGGAAATTTGAAAAAATCGTCATAATTTCACCATAAAACGTGGAAAAATCGAAAAATTCAACAATTCAAAATTTTAATTTTTGATCATTGTAAAACTCTAAGATGCTCAAAGTCGACTATTCAAGCAAAAAATTGAAGATTTCATCAATTGTCGAAAACTCGGAAATTTGAAAAAATCGTCAAATTCTCCCCCCCCCCCCCCTAAAAAAAAAACGTGAAAAAAATGAAAATCTAGAAACTTCAAAATTCTACTTTCTGAACATTGTGAATCTCGAAAGATGCTCAAAACGACTCTTTCATGCAAAAATTCGATGATTTGTCATACTGTTGAAAACTCGAAATTTGAAAAAATCGTCAAATTTCACCGAAAAAAAAACGTGAAAAAAATCAAAAATCTGAAACTCCTAAATTATATTTTCAACATTGTGAAACTCGAAAGACGTTCAAAATCGACTCTTTCATGCAAAAATTCGAAGATTTTCATCAGATTGTCGAAAATTCGGAAATTTGAAAAATCGTCAAAATTTCACCATAAAACGTGAAAAATCGAAAAATTCAAAAATCCAAAATTTTAATTTTTGATCATTGTAAAACTCTGAAGATGCTCAAAGTCGACTATTTCAAGCAAAAATTGAAGATTTCATCAGATTGTCGAAAACTCGGAAATTGAAAAATCGTCAAATTCCCCCCCCCCCCCCCTCAAAAAAAAAAAACGTGAAAAAAATGAAAATCTGGAAACTCAAAAATTCTACTTTCTAAACATTGTGAATCTCAAAAGATGCTCAAAAGGGACTCTTTCTTGCAAAAATTCGATGATTTTGTCATACTGTTGAAAACTCGGAAATTTGAAAAAATCGTCAAATTTCACCGAAAAAAAACGTGAAAAAAATCAAAAATCTGTAAACTCCTAAATTATTATTTTTCAACATTGTGAAACTCGAAAGACGTTCAAAATCGACTCTTTCATGCAAAATTCGAAGATTTCATCAGATTGTCGAAAATTCGAAATTTGAAAAAATCGTCAAAATTTCACCATAAAACGTGGAAAAATCGAAAAATTCAAAAATCCAAAATTTTAATTTTTGATCATTGTAAAACTCTGAAGATGCTCAAAGTCGACTATTTCAAGCAAAAAATTGAAGATTTCATCAGATTGTCGAAAACACGGAAATTTGAAAAAATCGTCAAATTCCCCCCCCCCCCCCCCTCAAAAAAAAAAAACGTGAAAAAAATGAAAATCTGAAACTCAAAAATTCTACTTTCTAAACATTGTGAATCTCGAAAGATGCTCAAAACGGACTCTTTCGTGCAAAAATTCGATGATTTTGTCATACTGTTGAAAACTCGGAAATTTGAAAAAATCGTCAAATTTAACCGAAAAAAAACGTGAAAAAAATCAAAATCTGTAAACTCCTAAATTATTATTTTTCAACATTGTGAAACTCGAAAGACGTTCAAAATCGACTCTTTCATGCAAAAATTCGAAGATTTCATCAGATTGTCGAAAATTCGGAAATTTGAAAAAATCGTCATAATTTCACCATA
>NW_027623308.1:0-10299 GCF_034508935.2 Berghia stephanieae
GTTTTTTAGAACAGTTATTTGGGGAATCAAAGTTGATTTGTCAAAAGATTTTTCAGTCTAGCCTGGGAAAATGCTTTGCACTTGGATCTATGTTATACCTACTTCTTTTCTCTGTCAAATTAGTTTCCCTTTGCTTAAATTTTTATTTGGTGCGTTAGCAGTAATTGCAGGCTTGACATCTGATGCAATTGGAATGGACTTTGAACATTATTATTACGGTATTATTATTTTTATATTATTATTATATTATTATTATTTTTTTAATTATTATTATTATTATTATTATTATTATTATTATTATTATTATTATTATATTATTATTTTTATAGTTGTATTTTTTATTACCATCACTTTTCACTACATTTTGTCTTGCCTTTGAAATAAGGTCTTTAATAAATATTGGACGAACAAACTACATACAACCTATTTGTTTAATTTTTTCCCCCCCTTTGTTACTTTGTTTTTATGTCACCGTTGCATCTTTGTATTCTGTTCTCGAATTCATAACAGCCACTTGAATATGGGGGAAAATTAAAATTCCAATAGACATTGCTTTTTTGGGTCCTCGTCTGGAGTACTATGGGGGAATTCCCCTTAGGGTAGGGAAAGCTGACTGTTTTGGGTGGTTGTTGATTGGCCCTAAACTTTTCTGTCTTCCCCATCGCCCTTTTTAAACCATTTATTCTTCCATGTTCTTTTTCTGGAACAGAATTGAGACCATGCGGCTCCCCCTGCCTGAATCATATAGTGGGAGAGAGATAGTTAAATGACTTTGCCCAGAGAAGTGATACTTTTATTTTTTTATTTTTTTTATTTTTTGAAAAATCACTCTCTGACTCTGAGTCTTGATAAAAAATGAGTATGAAAAACCATCTAGTATTTACCCCCTTTTGGCGAGAAACCCCGTCCAATGTCTGTGTGGGGTTTGATACTTGGGTCATACATTGGGTAGACTGCGCGTGACATATTTAGGTTTAATCTTAGGCACCTGTGACCCAAA
Source organism: Berghia stephanieae (assembly GCF_034508935.2). Lineage (NCBI taxonomy): Eukaryota > Metazoa > Mollusca > Gastropoda > Nudibranchia > Aeolidiidae > Berghia > Berghia stephanieae. The sequence continues at coordinate 1,001 of NW_027623308.1, forward strand.
AATTTGCAGCATTTTTTAAGTTTTGTGTACATTTTCTCTTTTATTAAAACGACCCGCAAACGTCATAATCACACCCCTCTCGTGGACTCTTTCATTTGGTCAACATCCTGACTAAACTATCACTTTTTCCCTCTATACTAGACCATTTGGATTCCATGTCATTTACTGTCACCTCTAGTGTACAGTTTCTTCGGGACCATTTTGTTTAGCCTGGGGCCCGGGATTCTTGAACGAAACGGTACATATTTTAGCTTTTATAATAATTTGCATTTGCACCCATTTGAGTGTATGATATCTATCTACGTAGGCCTTTTAAATGGCGAATTTGTCCCCAAGTGGGAATTGACCCCCCCCCCCCCCCAAATCAGAACAGGGAGATCACTTGCCATTTTCCCCATTCCCCCCCCCCCCCCCCCGCCTTAACGTTTTTTGCTCCTATCTTGGAATAAAATTACTTGGTTTTTTTCTGGCCCTGATCGGGGACCTTGCTAGAGTAAAGCATTATTTGTGTAGTTAGTTTTTGTAATTATGGGTTTCTCTCCTTGTAAGTCACCTCTTTGTTTTGTTTAAATTTTTGTAGGGTTGTATTTTTTTGTTGTGTGTGTATAATGATTTGTAATCGAGTCTATCTGTTCAGTTGTATCTTGTGCTTGGTCTGGTGAGACTTTTGGGTGATCTCAAACTAAGTACACGGATGGTCCCTATTGGGAAACTACATCTGTTTCCCTTTGAACCATTTCCGTTTGCCTTATTAATTTTTTCTCGTGTGCTAATATAACTTATTTCTACTATCCCTAAAATCACCTCAATATTTTATAACTATTATAAGTGCCATCAAACCTTAAAAAACAAAGTCCTTGAAAGAATGTTTTCCCTGCGCTCACGCCGATATTGCATAAACCAAAAGTGCCCCCAAGCCGTAACCTTAACTTAAAAAAAAAAATAGGAGCCAATTTTTTTTTTTAAATAGTGCGGGTGCAAGTAGCTACAAAGCACCCCTTAATATCTCTCTCTCTCTCTCTCACTCTCACTCGCTCTCTCCTCTCTCTCTTTCTATTTCTCTCTCTTTCTCCTCTCCCTCTCTCTCTTTCTGATGCTCCGCTCCCACATATTCAAGACACTAATAAACTATAAAAGTTTGTTCTCTTTCCTTTTTGTGTTGTTGTTGTTTTTGTTCGTTTTTCCTCCGACTCATATTGCCACGTAAAACGAAAGCAAAAGGGCAATAAATTTCGACGTCTCACTGTGTCCTAAATTAGAATAATAAACTTAAAAGTGAAAAAGTAAATAATAAAAAAGTCAATTAAACTTCTCGATCACCAGGAATGGTGTCAACTTTGTTTGAAGTTGAAAATTAAGAAATTTTTTTTAAAGGGAAAAGTACCAAAAAAAAAAAAAAAAAAATTAAGGAAGAAAGAAAGAAAATATGCCTACAAAGACTCGAATCCCTAACGCACCCCACCTGGGTTACAGTTTACGCTGTGCTAAGCATCGGCCCCCCTCGTTTTCTCGCGCTAGGTCAAACGCCCGTGCCGTAAAATCTCTTCCGGTGGACTGAAAACACAGCGTTTATTCAGTCCACTGGGGGACTGAAAACACACTTCCTTAGTAAATAGATACTATCTGGAAACCCCTGCCTCTGGCATAAATCATGAATGAAAAAAGACTCAAATCAAAGCCCAAAAGAAAAAAAGCTCACCAATATGTCTTGGGTCTAGAACTTACTCTGTACCTCGTTATAGTTATAGCTATTGAATTTGGGATGAATTCGAATAAACACCCTTGTATATATATATAAAGATAGGTATAAAAAAGTCTCAGTACTAACGCAAACTCGGGGGCCCAAATAATTTTGAGTGAGGGGTTTTGGGAAATGGGGGGAGAGACTTAAAAAAAAAATGTTTCCCCCCTCCCAGCCCCCCCCAATTTTTTTTTAATTTAAAAAAAAGTTTTTCCCCCTCCCAAACCCCATACAATGCTACTAGACCCCTAGATAAATATTATTTAAAAAGTCATTTTAATTAAAAGATCAGCAAATAAGCTTTAACTCGTTTTGATTTTGTTGATGTGTGGTGAGTATGGACAAAGTTCGGGGTTTAAAAAAGTGAAATTAAAATAATAAAAGAATTAACTGTCCGTTGTTGCCAGACTCAGACAATAAGATCTGGGAATAAGATCTGTCCCTTTAGGAGGGAAAAGAATTTTCAAATGCAGAGTTTTCCCTTTAAAAAGACATCAATGAAGACCACCAACACTCCTACAATGAATGACATTACCATCACAGAAGAAGGGGAAAAAACTACTACTTAAAATTAACCCCACAAAGCCATGGTCCTGACAACCTAACCCCCCGCTCTTTAAAAAAATTGGCTCCAAACTTGCCCCAGCATCACAGCCATCTTCAAGTCCTCCTTGCTTCAGTTAATAGTAATACCATCAATTGGAGAAATGCCAATGTAACAAACCCCTTTTTTAAAAAGGAAACACTACACCCGGCCCAAAATTTTAGTATAGGCCCATCTCCTTAACATTCATCATCTGCAAACTAATGGAAACATCAAACGTCCCGCAAAATTATGAACCACTTTGAACAACACAATGTACTAACCGAATACCAAACCCGGTTTCAGACGTTTGGGCCCTCTTGCGAAACCCAACTGCTGGAATTTACGGAAGAACTGACAACCAATCTGGAGAAGGGACTCCATAAAACATCCTTATCATGGACTTTGCCAAAGCCTTTTACCATGTAATCACAGCCTACTTATACACAAGATCTGTCGTATACGGCATACAGGGCATAACCCAAACATGGATTAAAACTTCCTACATGACCGCCAGCAGCTGTTATTGTTAATGGGTTCGCTCGACTGAAGACCTGTTAGATCGGGTGTCCCTCAGGGATCTGTCTTAGGACCCTGTCTATTCTTGGCATACATTAATGACCTGCCACTTAATCTAACCACAACAGCCAGACCCCTTTGCAGACGATACTGCAGTCTACAGCACTGACAGTGACAAACTGCAAGTGGATCTGCGTCAACTAGAAATATGGAAAAAAAGCTGGATATGAAGTTTCCACCCAGCGAAGTGCGAATCAATGTCCATAACAAGAACAAAAACACCCACGATAACTGAATACCACTTACATGGACATACTTTGGAGACATGAATGTTGCAAATATCTTGGTGTTAGCATGAAAAAAGACCTAACATGATGAGCTTATTAACAAGATCACAAGTAAGGCAAACAAAACACTGGGCTTTTTAAGGTGTAACCTAAAAATTAGCTCCTCGAAAAATCAAGGAAAAGGCATACAAAACATTTGTAAGACCTTTCTGGAATAGCTTCCACTGTATTGGATCCCCACACCCAAAAATACGTCTCAAAAATAGAATCAGTGCAAAAAAAGAGCTGCACGCTACGCCCTGAACAACACGGCAGAAAATCAGCAAGATTATAAATGCTATTTAAATAAAGCACCACCTCGCTGAATCCCAGTCATCAAGAAAAAACTAATACCAGCACCTTTGAGACAGAGAAAGGTAACAACAACCAATACAGCCTCATAACACACAAACAAAAATTACCGGGGTTTTTTTCCTTCTTGCCGCTACGGTCAGAGACTGGAACCAGCTTGACGCTAAAGTGACCGAAAGCCACTACAATTGATGATTATGTGGCAAGTTGCTATGCAATTACTTAACCTTACACAAACCATCACTGACCAACTTTGACGACCCCTGAATGTCCCTGAAATTGCTTTTAGACTAACGATTATAAAAGGAAACAGAGAGAGTAAAAAGCAGTTTCTTATTTGCCAAAAAATAAACCCAATTGATTGGGGGCAATCAAAGGAAGAAGAAAAATAGGCTGGGCTTATTTTATTATTACACAGACAGTGTTTTGGGCAATAAAAAAAGGGCCAGCTTTTTTATATATATACAGAAAGAATTACTTTAAAACCGAAATTTTGGGGACCTTCTAAACCATTTGGGTTTATAGACATTTTGGTTAAAGCAAGTTCCCGTTTTGGCAATGTTTTCAAGGTATAACTATTTAAGGAATTGCTCATTTAATCGAAATCAGGGGTTTCCCGTTAATGAGTTGTTAATAAATGCCGTTTTTCCGTAACCATTAACATTTTTTATTTTTTTTTATTTTAATTTTTTTTTTTGGGGTGTGTTTTAAAATATTTTTGGGGATTTCGTTTTCAAATCAAAATTGTTGAAAGATTTTGATTTCGGATGCCGTGTATTTTACATTATATCCCCCGTCTTGATCAACTTTTTTTCATCGACTTCACGTAGTATTTTGATTTAAACCCAACGTTAAGCACAGTGCTTTCTTTAAAACATCTTTTAGTAAAATGCAAACCAAAATAAGATCGAAAGTTCTTGTGCGATAATTGATAATGAATGATGCACAGCTACCAAGGGGTGAATTGAAGTAGAAATGAAAATGAAAAGGCGTGTAATGCTAAGCTGTCTACTACGGGAACACATCTCTCTTTTGTTGAAAAGCCATTGGGTTTCAAAGGCCTAATTACACCCGAACCCCCCCCCCCCCCCCCCCCCTCACACACACACATTAAACAAAGTGAATTGAAATGGCATTCAATTGTCGTGTTAAAAATCCATCAGTTCCAAAGCATCAAACACACGAGCGAGAATATCTCCTTGCGTGATTCTACACCCCAACTCCCCCTCTTTCCTCATTTTCGCCTGCCAGTCACCCGCTGTCTTCCTTTTCCAGTCTGTGCGATTGTGTTTTTGGCCAAGCCCAAGTGCAGTGATCAGTGCATCTATAAGATATGAATTTCCTAGGCAGTGATTGAAGTGTATACCAACCCCCCAACCCCCACCACCCATCACCCTCATCTATACTTACGCTCTTTGTTTAATATCCCGGCATTTTTACGTTGGCCTCCTTCCCGAATTTTTAAAGAAAAATAGAGAGAGAAAAAGGGAAGGTCTCTCAAGTTTTTTTCGGTTTAAAGAAATCCTGCTTAAAGTATTTCGTCATCGAAAAAAAATTTAGTACAAAGATAATAAAGAAACTAGTACAATTTATTAAATTCTTTGCGTTTAAGGTATTTTTTTCGTTTACTTCTTTGGGTTTAAAGTAATTTTACTGTATATACACAGACACGTTGACAGAAAATTTTTTGTGCAACAGCCAAACTAGACGTGAAAAATACCAATCAAACCATGCTAATTTTTTCCCCAAAATCATTAATAAACCAATGATACTAACGCAACATAAAGTAAAATACCTAGTCTCAAACTAAAATGCCAAATCCCAGCTTTCTAAAAAAGCAAGTGGCATCACAATGAAAAGTAAGTTTTCGACACTTTGAATGGAGAATGTCCAAACTGGCAATTCTGCCTCTTTTTTTTTTTATTTTTACTCAACCAATAAAAATTTGTTAATCAACAAATCAGTTCATAGCCCACCAACCGTAAAAATTTCACTACCTACTCCTTGTATAATTTAATTAATCTTCTTTTGTTTCTATAATTTGTTTATTTGGACCACAATTTGGGAGATATTGATGATAGTCGGGATTTGTTTTATTTCGCCAACGAACCCCTAGGCCTAGGTGTTGTAGTTGTTCGCCCCAAAAAATCAACCACACATATTTTCCTGTCTTCCTTTTATAAAATAATTAATACACTTTATTATCACACTTCTACAACAATCCAAATCAGAGATGAAAAAGACTATAAAAACAATGAAGCAAATCGGTGAAAAATTGTCTAGCAGATATATGAATTTTAAGTTACACAGATGTCGTTTATGGATAGACAACTCAGTGGGTTTGAGCACCTTTCATTTTGGGTTTCCTTTTTGCTGCTTTTTTTTTCCCTTCCCCAAAAGATGTTAATTCTTTTCCCCCTTTTGTTCTGTTTTTATAAATGAGCAAGAATTTTTAGATTAATTGAAAATTTTTTTTCTCCAATAAACGTTATATTATTTTGTCCATGGCCTCATGTTGTGATGGCACATTCGGGAATTGTTTTGTGCGGTTAATTTGTCTCTCACTGTTAAGGTAGAGTCAGGTGTTGTTACGGTTTCATTAAGACTGAAATGTCATTATCTGATAAATGTTGCGATGATGGGTAATGCAGATGACAATTGCAATCTGAAAAATGCTCCATTTCATGGCCGCCGCTTAATTGGGACACAGCTCGATTTGTCAGTAATCGAGTCCCGTAAACCAGCTTGGACGTACAGTAATTACTGTTCTAAAAAATATATGTTTTAACTTGAACACGAATGAAACAGAAACATTTTTAAATGTAAAAGTGACAAAATGTGTCAAGCATAACCTAATATCTGTCATTGTTTCCCTTTTTAAATTTGGGGTGTGTTATGTAATACACAATCGAAAAACCCTGCATTCATTTTCATTGCTTCTTATTTAAATCTCTACAATTTACCACTTAACGTTGGATGCTTTATTTTTTTATAAAATAGTAACTAAGGCAATACCAGTTATTGGTTATGCTGCCCTTTAGAAGATAGTATGATGGGGCAACCAGGGTCAATACATCAACCCACAGCAAGAAGGCATTGTCCTAAGTTTTTTCCAGACAAATCAATCAGCATTGTAACTATAGAGCTAGTAAGTAGGTCTACAATTTTCCCGACCTTCCAATTAAATATCAAGTTAAAATGGGGTGATTAGTCTTGAACCAATTCACAGTAAAGATTCACTGTCAACAAAGGTATTAAAATCAAATAAAAAGCTCTTCGTACTAAGTTATTCCATATTTTAAACCAAATAATGCGTCATTTATTGTTTTGGGGTAGAAGTTAGTTAGAGGCTCTCCATCCTTTTTAACATGTGGGGTTTTTGCAAGACAGATTTCTTACCCACAGAGCCATGAAATGCTTTTATTAACAAGTATAAGTCACAGGTTGATGCATCATTCCTGTCCCTTTTGAAATTGACCACAATAATTTTCATTTTAAAAACACCCTGTGACATTTCAAATTTTACACACTTTACCCTGATCTTAACTCTTTTTGAAAATGAACAATATTTTTATTTTTAATAGCTTATTAAACTGACGTCAACAACTCTATCAGGGATTTATATATAATAGAAAATTAAGTTCCCTTGGATTTTGTCCTATTTTAAATGACAAAGAGTTTCTAAATTTAAATGTTCTGCACCAGATTGGATCGGGCGACCCAATTTTTAAGAATAGATGTTTTTTTCAATTCTAAATGATTATAAATTTTGAAAAATTAAAATAAAATTGTCATTACAACATTATTATTATTATTATTATTATATTATTATTATTATTATTATTTTTATTATTATTTTTATTATTATTAATATTATTATTATTAAAAATATTATTATTATTTTTTTATTATTAAAATATATGTTTTTTTATTTTTATTTTATTATTATATTTAAAATTATCATCATCATCATCATCATTATATTATATTTTATTATTATATTATTATTATTTTATTATTATATTATTATTATTATTATTATTATATTATTATTATTTTTATTATTATTATTTTAATTATTATTATTATTATATTATTATTATTATTATTATTATTATTATTATTATTATTATTATTATTAATTTTTATTATTATTATTATTTAAAATTATTATTATTATTTTTATTATATATTTTTATTATTATTATTATTATTAATATTATTATTATTTTTTATTATTTTTATTATTATATATCATTATTAAAATCCTCAGATTCATCATGATGGATGTTTGAATATTTTGTAAAGGTTTTTGACTTCATCGAAAAAGGGCTGAATTCAATCTTCCATCTCCACATGGAACACATGGAGTACAGCATGTTCTTCCACCCCATGTAGACTGACCAATGCCGTGCTGATGGTCTGCGATGAAACGGCGCCACTTCAATCATGTCAACCCAATTCCACATCATTCCATCACCGTCTCCTCCAATCTTTTTACATCTTTTCCTCATCAGTATCTCATTTGATCAGGTAACCCCCAAATCAAACTTGTGATTTACTTTTTTTTTTTTTAATTGAGCTTTTATATATGCAATATCCACTTTAAAATGCTCAAACACTTTACAAGGGTCCCCCGGCCAACAGCAACATGTAAACACGTAGGTTAGGACATGATGCCTGTTAGGCGATATTACAATTTTTCGGACAGAGACAACGCTGTTAATGGGCAGGTACTCATTTTACACCTAGTAAAGGGGAGAGAATGTTTTGAAGACCTTCTCCAAACTCAACTATGTGTTGAGCTAGGCCGAACCCAGGACCTTCCGATCCGAAAGCGAGTGTCATACCACTAGACCACATAGCCGCTTGGGAATTTATTTTTGAAAAACCTATGAATGCTAAGCATGACAAAAATATCACTTTAGACAACCATTTTTTGAGTGAGGGAAGTGTGTTTTCCTCTACACAGAAGTGATTGTGACGAACATTTCTTTCACTGCGTGATTTTTTATATCTCGCAGCGTCCCGTTCAAAACCACTTCAAATTTAGTGGGCGACAATATTTGCCAAGGGAATTTAACCTAGGTCTTACCACTCACTTCCGCTTGGGCTTTTTCACCTGTTCAAATTGTCTGCCCATTGTATTCATTAATCTCCTGCTAATTACCCTTTCCAAACAAGACTCCAACGGCATATCCCTGAGGTTCTCATCTCGTCGAGAGCGGCTGAAATTGCAATTTTTATTCTAGTCTCCGTTAATTCTTTTTTACCATTTTAATCAAAGCATCTGAATATCATTCGCTATCAAATAGGAACATTATTTCGATTGGCATCCCCATAATTTCTTGGCGTGCCCTCACTTTACAAAAACCCAAAATTCATCTCTGAATTGAATCTCACACACACTAAAATCCCAAGAAGGAAGGGCCATCCCCCAATTTCAAACTTGTAAAAGTTTAACCTTCTCTCGCTTTAAGGAAAATTAATTATTGGTTAACTTCCCAAAGTGGAACGAGATATTACTGTGCATTCAATGCTTTAAACATCCATTACTATATTAAAAATTTTTTGTATAATTTAATTTTTGCTTATTCTATGGATGTTCGTAAGTTTAAATACTTGGTACAAACTATATCTATACATAGTGTTTTTATGCACCTCCGTGACGGTGTATCTTGATGGACCGTGTTTATACACCTCTGTCACGCATGCGCATCCTACCCAATTTCATCACGATATTGTGTTTTTGTATTGGACACGTCGAAAGTTAATTGTGACATCAATGTTTTTGTTGAAATTTAAATAAAAAAATTTT
>NW_027623309.1:0-10294 GCF_034508935.2 Berghia stephanieae
GGTGGCTGAGTATGAATGTCTGTACTCAATGAATGGTGGCTGGAGTATGAATGTCTGTACTCAATGAATGGTGGCTGGAGTATGAATGTCTGTACTAAATGAATGGTGGCTGGAGTATGAATGTCTGTACTCAATGAATGGTGGCTGGAGTATGAATGAAACGTAACCGTGAGGTGGGTAGTGGGGACCCCGAAACGTTCACATTATCTGTTTTCGTATATTAAATTGAAGCTTACATTCAATTTCACATTGTTATTCATTTATTTATTCGGGCTTCGAGCAGCGACATTTAATTTATTCAGACTTCTTTGACAAATTTGAGGTCAATTTTGATCCAATGCTTTAATGTGCAGAATAAGTTGGTTTGTTTTTGATAGAATGAAAAACATATTATTGCCTTTATTGTAATGTGACAACACCAATAATAGATAACATGTTATTATTATAATCATACCTAATCGTAATATTATTTATTTATTTTACTCTCTCACTCTCTTTATCTATCTAACTATTTATCAATCTATCTCTCTATCTATCTATATATCTTATCTATCTATCTATCTGTCTATCTATCTATCTATCTATCTATCTATCTATCTATCTATCTATCTATCTATCTATCTATCTATCTATATATCTATATATATATATATATATATATCTATCTGTCTATCTATTTATCAATCTATCTATCTATCTATCTATCTATCTATCTATCTATCTATCTATCTATCTATCTATCTATCTATCTATCTATCTATCTATTATTTAAAATATTTACCACACTGTTTGAGACAGTCTACATTAATGTTTCAGGCTTAATTTGCCATCGTCAGGACTGAGTTGTTTTGTTGACTGTTGTTGTTTCTTGAAGTGGTTCCGGTTTAAAGTTGCTTAACAAGAATTTACGCCGATGGGGACACTTTCCGTACATCTCACTTTTCATGTTGAGTGTGGCTTCATGAGGGTGTTTGATTATAGTATATTTTTCTTCCAGGCATAAGCTACATTGTTTTGATGTTGGTGTGTATCCTGTTGCTTTAGATAAAATTTTCCATGAAATGTTGTGGTCTAGTTTGGTGTCTTTTAATTTCCAAATATGTTCGCTGAGTTTTGTGGATGTTTTTTTGTTAGTGTTTCTAAATTCTAAATACAATATGGATTCCAACCTGACAGAGGGACAAGGAACGCAATATACCTCCTCCGTGTTTTAAGTGAAAGAGCTATACAGGTTCAGACCCCACTATACCTCTGTTTTGTCGACTACAAAAAAGCTTTTGATAGAGTACGCCACGAAGAAATACTAAAACAACTGCACTCCATTGGCGCTGATGAGAAAGACCCCAGACTCATGCAAACATTATACTACACCCAGCAGTCATCTATCAAAATCGGAAACTCTACAGGAAATTCCATTCCTATTAAGAAAGGAGTCCGTCAAGGGTGTGTTGCCTCACCAGATCTGTTTAATCTATACCAAGAAACAATCATGAGGGGCATAAATAATATGGAGGGAATAAAAGTAGGAGGTCACAACATAAATAATATAAGATACGCAGACGATACGGTACTCATTGCAACATCAGAAATCCAACTTCAAAAGATTGTTGACAAAGTGGTAGTAGATAGTGAAGCCAAGGGAATGGAAGTGAATATCACCAAAACAGAATGCATGGTAATACAGAAAAACCCCGAAAACAACAACACCTGCAATATAACTATTCACGGCGAGCAACTTACCAATGTAGAAAGTTTTAAATACCTAGGTTCAATAGTGACAACAGATGGAAGATGTAACCGAGACATCTGCCGTCATATGGTAAAATGACGCAAGTGCTTACGTAAACAAAAATGAGCTATTTATATTATGGGAATCCCCATTTCAAGGCATGCAATACCATCTAGGTCTTGTGGTAATGTGCAATTTTATACTATCAGAAATTAACAAATTTGAAATTGAAATATAGAATAAATCCTTAAATTTCCGAACACATTTCCGGCCATAGTTCAAAACTAACCCCATGGCATTTACGTCCTTTTGTCACACGACGGCAGACATACGAGCAAGAATAACTCAAGCCAAACAGGCCTTCATGGACCTGGGAAACATTTTGAAAAACAAACAGATGTCGTTCGGGATTAGATTCCGAGTCTTGAAGTGCTACGTGTGGCCAATCTTGTTCTACGGATGCGAAAGCTGGACTACAAATGCAGAAACACAAAAGAACATTGAAGCTTTTGAAATGTGGTGCTTGAGAAGGATGCAGAGAATATCGTATACCGCACACAAAGCGAACGAAGAAGTGCTAAAACAAACATACCAACAAAGGAAACTAATGCCCTTAATAGTGGATCGACAACTATCCTTTTTCGGACACATAGTAAGGAAAGATAAGAATGAATACCTGGCAAGTTGTGGAAAAATACCTGGTAAACGCGCCCGGGGAGACAAAGAAAAACACTCATAGACCAACTGAAGGGCTTCACCAACCTAACAATCCAAGAGCTGTTTGAAAAAGCAAGAGACAGGGAGGAATGGAGAGAGATAATTCATGCAGTATCCGAAGCCTGGACCAGGCATGGAACCTAGAAGAAGAAGAAGTTTCTAAATGTTGAGGTGTGGAGGTTGTATCTTGTAGGACTAACAGAAAATATTTTCAAAACAAGATACAACCTCCACACCTTAACATTTAGAAACACTAACAAAAAAAAAACATCCATAAAACTCAGCGAACATATTTGGAAATTAAAAGACAACAAACTAGACCACAACATTTCATGGAAAATTTTATCTAAAGCAACAGGATACACACGAACATCAAAACAATGTAGCTTATGCCTGGAAGAGAAATATACTATAATCAAACACCCTCATGAAGCCACACTCAACATGAAAAGTGAGATGTACGGAAAGTGTCCCCATCGGCGTAAATTCTTGTTAAGCAACTTTAAACCGGAACCACTTCAAGAAACAACAACAGTCAACAAAACAACTCAGTCCTGACGATGGCAAATTAAGCCTGAAACATTAATGTAGACTGTCTCAAACATTGTGGTAAATATTTTAAATAATAATTCGCTCCATTACTGCATGTCGAGCACTTTTCGTACCATATTTGTATCAAACACGATTCAATATCTATCTATCTATCTATCTATCTATCTATCTATCTATCTATCTATCTATCTATCTATCTATCTATCTATCTATCTATCTATCTATCTATCTATCTATCTATCTATCTATCTATCTCTCTATCTCTCTATCTATCTATCTATCTATCTATCAATCTATCTATCTATCTATCTATCTATCTATTTATATATCTATCTATCTATTTATCTTTCTAACTATAAATCTGTCTGTGTCCTCTCTCTCATGCTCTCATACTCTTTCTCTCTCTCTCTCTCTCTCTCTCTCTCTCTCTCTCTTTCTCTCTCTCTCTCTCTCTCTCCCTCTCTGTGTGTGTTATATACCTCTTCACATTCTCTCTGTTTTCTCTCTATCCTCTCTCTATCTCTATCTCTCTCTCTTTCTATCTCTCTCTCTCTCTCTCTCTTTCTCCAGTTCTTAACCTCTCTCTATTTTCTTCTTCTTCCTCTCCACCACCCCCCCGCACTCCCGTCTCTCTCTCTCTCTCTCTCTCTCTCTCTCTCTCTCTCTCTCATATGCTTGTGTCTTGCATGTGTGTGTATTTTATCCCATACTCGTCCGGTCCGTTTCCTCTTAAATGTCAAACATAAAAGGCCTTTATTACAAGAGAACCGACGATATTGAAAAACATTTTACATTATTATAGTTATTATCAGATAGTGAACATTGCTATTCCTTTGTTGTTTCGAAAACGGATTTAATAAATTAACAATCTCAGTTGTATTGAATGAATGCCCGATAAAATCTATTTGTGTAACAACACATAAACAAATCAATAAATAAAATAAAATATAATAAAAACGCAACTGTGGGAATTTTATTCAGGATGTTCATTCATCCAAGTCACGATAGCTCCGTTGAAAGAGCGCTCGCTTCACCCACGCAATGAGACCGAGTCGAACATAATTTCTTCTAATCCCCTTGTCCACTCAGAAGATACAATAAGTAATGGTCCGGATCTGTAGGGTTGATGTCTTCACGTGATAGACATGTATTAAAACTGGCGTGAGTCGTGGGTCACTTGATAGCGTTCCACGACAGGGGCAACAAATTTACTGTTTATATATATATATATATATATATATATATATATATATATATATATATATATATATGTATTAATACCGGATAGGGAGACTTTTGGTACCCCTATTAGTTCATTTTACAGTACTTTACCAATAGGGAGACCAAAATCCGGTCCCCCTATTGATTTGACCTCTAGCACATTCACTTTTCTATTTTTAGTTTAAAGTTGTCAACCCAACCGTCAAGGATATATAATTGTAAATCATAGTATTGAAGTTATTTGTTAAACACCACAGTAAGAAGAGTTATGCCTAAATTTTCACGTTGGTCAATAAGGTGACCGCCTGAAAAAAGTACAATAGGGGTACCAGTGTTTTCATCGATATATTTCAATAGTGAGGCAATATATCTTTCCGAAATTTTCTCTAAAATTCTAGAGCATTATATGGATTTTTATAGTAATGAAAACCTAATATAAAATTGTGTGAAAGTTGATGAACTGAGGAATGAACAAGATATACGAATTATAATCTATTTTTAGAAACAGATTTATCGAATCTTGGTCCGGATTCTTATCTTGGTGACAAGAGACAAGCAAACATAGTAACTCTTTTTTTCGTGAAACGTATGTTTAGTCAATTTCGCGCATAAAGAGGCACTCGGCACTCACTCACTCCGCAAGTCAGTAGTAGGTGGTTATCAGTTATCAGCTTTAATTCTTAGTCAAACGCTTCATCAAACCCATTATTGAGTAGCATGTTGATGCCTGATGCCAGTTGAAGCCATCTCGACGTCGTGAAATGGAGCATCTTCTGTCATAGCAGTAGAATCGTCAGATGCCGCATTTAAATCCTCCATTCCAGGCGTTGCTGTTGCCATATCGATCTTCGAAATGATTTGGTCTAGACGTCAAGTTGACCCGTTCTATGTCTGAAGAGATTTTAAAGTGGAATACCTAACATTATATCTTGATCTACAAAAGAGTCTTTTTAAATGAACCGCTGTGTTTCTATATTTTTCAAGAACCAATGATTATCTGATAACAACTGACTTGCGGAGAGAGTGGCCGACGGACGTCCTCTCTATAGCCGCAAGTATTTTTTCGTCACTTGCTGAGTTCCAAACTAGACGTCTATGGCATCGTGGGGTAAATTGATGCTGGAGGCATCATTGAAGAGACACCGAGATAATTTAAATGGTAAGTTATTGGCCATTCTTATTACATCACTGTTGATTTAAGATTTTCAATAGGGTAGACATCACAATCACACACACACCGATTGATGATTGTCACTTGTCAGTCAGTCATTTGGAAGTGGAGTCAGATAATTCGGGAACTTCTGTAGACTGTAGATTCACACTAGTGAGTAAGATCTGTCGTTTACTACTACTACTACTACTACTACCACTACTACTTTTAGTTTTAGCTTTATCCAACTCAACACTTCTCGTGTTTATTTTATTTTGGCAAAACTAGAATGGATTTTTGAAAAGAATATAAAATAATTTAAACTTAAACCTGTCTTTGCATCTTGCTTTATGCATACAGTATGCCATATCACAGCCATCACAAAATCATAGTTTAATGTTGAGAATATGCTATTTCTTTTGTAACTTCAGATCAGAGAGATTTGAGCTTTAAAAATCCTGAAAAATGTCTTGCTGTCAATCCAGACAACCCTTTTGATGTGATCTATGATGTTAATGGTAAGAATGTAATTTGATGAGGAAATGAATAACATTTAGGTACACATAGTTTGCTTTTTTTTTTTTTTTTTTTGAGTCATGATGTGTAATACTATTACAGTCCACTCCGGATAATTGCAACTCGTTTAATCGCAACTTTCGGTTAATCACAATATTTCCTAAGCAATGGAAATAATTCTATATAAAAGTCACTGGTTAATTGCAACAAACTTCGGTTTTTTAAAAAGTGGTAAATTCAAGAAATCAAACAGTATATCATGATTAAATTTCATCATGGATGAAATCGTGACAGGTTGAAGAATCGAGAGTGAGCAGGATTTAATGCTACAGTAGTGTGTCACCACTCTGTTAGAGTCGAAAGAGGGCGGGGCTCTGCAGTATGGGTTTGTGACGTCATCGGTGGCCATTAAATAGAAGAGGGGTGGGGCTGGTCATAATCTTGACAACAGGTTATAAATGACAGTTATAAAGAGAGACTGAGCGATATCCTTTGTTTTAGGATTAACAACTGTGCATTGTGACCAACGAGTTTGGTGAGAGCTTATTGTCTCTCATTAAGGCTAATCTCTTTAACTCTGACAAATGTTGAATTGTTGAGAAAAAAGATTGAAACTTCTTCCAATCTGAATAAGATATCGGCTTGCTTCATAGCTGCTTTTGGTTGACAAATCTACACGGGGCTGCCATATGGTTTTTGTTTCAATCAAATTGCTCTGTATGTGGTGGACTAAGAATATTATTTACTGGTTTGAGTTGACAATAAATGTGTAAAATGTTGAAATAGTGGACAGGAAACTGAATTTCGGTTAATCCCAACATTTTCGATGATCCCAAGGTATTGCGATTATCCTAAGTGGACTGTACCTGAATCTTGAACGAAAAACTATCATATGGATATGATTATAGACAGATTGGTTTCTGGAATTATATTTCCGTCCTCCCTTGCCAACTCTGACGTTCTTGAAATTTAAAAGAAAATAGCCAGAAGGTTTCGGACTTAATTTTCTTTTTTTTTCCAAAGGACAATAGTCATAAGGTAAATAATTTTTAAAAAATCCTTTTACAGCACAAGATGGCATGATTTTTTGTTTAAGAGTTTAGAGAAAAACTTGCACATGATAGTCTTCAGCTTTTTTTTGTTGTTTTTATTTTCTATATAGACTCCAACTCAGAGCCTGAAAGTGATGCAGAACAAAGTTCCATATCACATGATTCATTTGTGGTAAGTATGTACATTAAAATAAAATCATAACATTTGTATAGCGTTTATCCACAGTTGGCACCATGCTCAAAATGCTTCACATCAACATATTTTGTGGTGGACAAAACACATTTGCCACAAAAGATGAGACCTGCAGTCTGTTAGGCGCAATACAATATTTCAGGACAAGGACAACACTGTTTTACACCAGTGAGATCTCCTAGTTTTTTGTTGTTAAAAATTTTTCTTTGCAGTGGACTTCGCCAACAATAACACTATTTTAAACCTTCCTCGTTATATTTTGAAGTGATATTCATTGATGAGCCATTCACATTTGAAGTCGTTTGTTTTTTTATTTGACAAAATGTGAAAATGATGCGTTTCCAGGAAAAATTAAAATAGCTTCTGTTGGGATTATACTTTTGATCTCGCATTTTGTCCAAATTCTCTTGCATCGTAATGTTTATCAACTTTTTTTGTTAACTATATTGCAGTTGCAAGGTTAGGAAGTTCATATTGTTGCAATGACAACCGTTTATATGTCCAGAATCGTAGTGATATAAAAAATTGTTTTGTAGTTGTTGGTCCTGGTGTAGGATTTAAAGAGTTGGTTAAAAACGGTTTACTGAAACCCTGGTTGGTGTATCTATATTTATCCAAGCACAGTTGAACATATTAAATACTTAGACAATATGTCTGCCTTTCTCAACTCTTTTTTATTATACTTGCATTATTAACCAGCTAATTGTTTAGTTGGATTATTAAACAATGGCTCTTCATGTTTATTGTCAACATGAATAAATTGATTGATCTGTCATCTTTTCCACAAAATATACAGGGTCCCGATTTTGTTGCTGACTCCGAGTCTGATTCCTCTACGTACTCTGTGAGGTACCCAATGCTGAGTACATCATTGTCTTTGGAACCTAGTGCTCATTCCCCAACTCAGTCAGAGCCTCATCCACAACTATCACAGACTGAACCTCGTTGCCAGTCTGGGACCCAGGTTCAACCCGAATGCTATACACTTGCAAACCAACGTGTTACGTGCAATGGTGAGTCATTTTTTTGTCATTCTTCTCCTTTGATATTTGTGGGATCAATTTTAATTTACCCATTCCTTTTAAAAGAAAACTTCCACCCCCTCCATGGTGCTGCATTTGTGTTATTGCATTTTTTTTCTGTTTTGGCAGTGCTGCGTCGCAAAATACGCTACCATTTACATAACAAGCACAAATCCAAATTTGATAGGGTGGACATCTTAGAATCTGAAACCCCAATGTGTGAGTGATATCAGTGAAACCAGCCATAAAAATGTTCATGTTTATTTTATTGGGGTTTTTTTTTGTCTGTAATAGACTTAAATTGCTTGTATTGTAAGTGTTAAAATGGTTTTTTTGTTACAACCCATCTATATATTAAAACTGTTTCTTTGTATTTCTATGATGCTTAAGGCTTTTTTTCACAGACCAGCTGGAAACTTAACGAGAATCAGAGTAGATAACATTTTTATTAATCTTGCAACCTAAACAGTATATGATGATTGGGAGCATTTAAAGAAAAGCACATTTTCTTTTTAATTTGTCGGTACTAAAATTATACTTTGATAATGCCTGCTGTGCTACAAACCCTTTTGACTTCCAGGTTCAATATTTTTCTTTATTCTAAAATTCTTGGGTTTCCTTTCAATGACAACTGAGATCATTAAAATTCAGCTCACAACATGATGTGTGTAGATTTGATGAAAACATATGTTCGAGTTGAGAAGCAGTGTTCACGAACTTGCTGATCGTTTTTACTAGCATTTATTTTCCTAACTTACCTGTATCAATTAACAAAGGCAAGACTCAAATATTTTCTATCTGAACAGTGTGTTTGTTATTGAAATATTTCCGGCATATACATGTCATATTTCATTCCCACAAAATATAAATCAGGATTAAGTTGTCTGGGCATCAGCATCGTTCAGGCAGTTGGGGGGAAGTCTTTAAGGAATTAATGAAGCCGATGCTCAACCGGTCTGGAGGACGTTTGATTGATGTCGGCTGTTTGTTCTGCCAGCCGGTGATGTTTTCTCACTCCCTCAATGACAAAGAAAGTCATTGTTATGACTATGAACTATAGTCTATTATTACTTTTGTTACTATATTAATTGTTACTTATAGCCGCTACTGTTATTATTATTATTATTATTATTATATTATTATTATTATTATTATTATTATTATTATTATTATTATTATTATTATTATTATTATATATGATATTGCCTTCATTGCATTCTATTACTATTATTGATATAATTAATTTCTGATTGTTGTAAATAATTTATGTGAATTGAATTTTGTCGATTGGCCAAGGGCCTACAATAAACTTAAATGAAATGTTAGTCTTTGGATAGGACTTGGGTCTATTCTTGATTGCTTTTCCGCCTGGGTCGAGTGAAGCATTTGGAGTAAATTTTGTTGCTCAACGTAAAAAACATGACGCTTACCATTCCGCTGATACTGATACCTCCAAGGGTGGTTGGGGAAAAACCTAAAATTCTTTTGACATTCTGTCTGATTTTTCGCTGAAACAACAAAGGACAATCTATGTATTCAGATGAGACTTCAATGTGTTACTATTCCGATTTATGTTCATATTTTGATTATAATGAAGAGGGAACCCTGAACCCAGTGAAGTGGGTGGATTGATCTATTTATTTCTATTTCAAAACAAAAATATGGCGTCTTTTCACTGGATTTGTTATGTGGCAGAGGTCTCCACAAATCTAACATACCTCTTCCAAAGGAATAGATGGTAGAAAAGTATATAACAAGAAGGAATTATGACAGTTACTTGTCCAGGCCTTAAATATTTGGAATGCTATTCCTCTCTATCGCTGTCATGTAGCTGATGTGCATATGATCTGTCTATTGATTTATTTTCATAGTTCATAGCATGATGTGCTTTATTTTCTTCTTTTTTTTCCAGAGAAATACAAAAAGCCAAGGAGACCCTGTCCATACTGTGGACAGTTGCAAACAAAACTCTCAAGGCATTTGATGAGGAAACACAAAGATGAGACAGAAGTTACAGAGGCCATGAAACAGCCTGTAAAGGAAAGGGATAGAACAATGGATTATCTCAAGAAAAAGGGCATTTTTTATTCAAACACTAGAAACAATTCAATAGTTATGCGTGAGAGAGCACAAGGGTCACAT
>NW_027623310.1:0-10290 GCF_034508935.2 Berghia stephanieae
TTGGTTGGGGTTTTGTTTTTTTTAATCTCCCCCCCCTTTTCCCCCCCCCCCCCCCCCTTCCACCTCCCCCTCTCATTCTTTCATCCTTCCCCACACTCTAAGCAAAAAACAAAACAAACAAAACAACAATAAAGTATTTTGTGGCAAAGCGGCTACCACCTTAACTCCTGCAAATAACTTAAGATATTGAAGGTCAGTAGCAGGGATCCCTTATTTGTTACTTTTCCAGCAATGAGCAGTATCGACGTGTACATATAAGAAGGTCTGACATACGAATGCTGTTATAGCCTAGTTTAATATTTTTGTTATGGGCAAAATTTTGTGTCATTAAAAAAAAGCCATTACAACAATGAGCCAATAGTGAAATTGGATTATCAGACCTGCAAATAAGTGCACGTCGGCAGGTATCTAGAGACCTAAAGGTTGTTTCGAACTCGGAACATATTGCGAGGACAAGGCGAGAGTGAATAATACGACTAGGCTAGACTTTTGCCAGTTGAAAGTGGAGAAAGGCCACGCACTACGACAGATGGGATTTCTTTTATTTTACGTATGATTAAAAAAAAATAATTGTTTGCTTCTGTTGACATTCCAACCTACTAATGGGGGTTCTGCTTTTTTCTTTTTCGAAGAAACGTCAACTTGTAAGTGAGCATATCGGCGATTGAGCTGTCTCCTAACACAATGCGAAGTGAATCGTAGACTAGATGAAAACATCTACAAAGCATTCTAGAATTATGTGAGTGAAACATCCAAAGTTAAAGACCGGAAAGCTACTACGTGTTAACATTGAACTAAATATTTACCTTCTCTTAAAGCAATCAATGCAGATTACAAACTCAAACACTGAAAATGAAACCGTACCTTTGAATTATTTGGTCTCCGGTTCATTGCTGCTGATTAGGAACGTTAGAAGCCGACAACGTAGCGCCCAAAATAGATCTCCCGTCTTTGTTGTTAAATTATAGATAATCCACTTTCAGTTAAAACAAACATGTGTAAATAAAATGTAAATGTAGTTAAATTGAACATATATGTCTAAATTACTCTGAAAATCTGGTTACAGATAGGTCTTGTTTTGTTCACAAAAGCGCATTAATTTTTGAATAATTAACTTTACCTTGGTCAAAAATAGATTGACAGTTATTTTTGGTAAATTTCACCATTTGTTTAATAAAATATCAATATCTAGACAATTTTTGATACACGATCGAGTATTATGAGTATGAGTTTATTTTGCCACCCGACAGCCACATTTTAATGGATATTTTTTTCTATAATTTGCTATGGAAGGTGAGCGTCAAAGGCAGGGGCACGTGTTTTACCACATGCGGCCAGACTATTGTTTTGAATGCGTGACTAAATTTTATGGTTGCCGTCTGCTAATGTTAGATTTTTTGCACACGTCACATGGTGTTTTCCAATTTCAATAGGACAGCGATCATGTGATAAGTCTGAGTCCAAAATGATTTGCTGAAGCACTCTCATCCTGAGATGATAAAATGATGATCGATTCTCAACTTAGGCGGGTAAAAAAAGTTTTGAAAGATTCTTTTTTTCTGTATTATTCTTTCTGCTTTGTCTGACACTGCATCACACTTAATTACTTATTTACTTTCCAGCGTCATCCTCATTGACGTTGGCTGCCCGCACTCTGCAATGACAAATGTCTGCATAGATAACGGTGTCTGCCCATTCCTCTCGTCTTTTGACGGTATCGATAACTCTCTTCCATTCGTAACATGTCCATTCTATGATGTTTTTAAAAAAAAATATATATTATATATAACTAGGCCTAGTCTTCCCCTTCTTCTTTTTGCCTCCATTTGCATCATACTAAACTTTTCATATTTTAAAATTTATTTTTTTAAACTTTTAAACATTAAATAGCGATATCACGTAGATAAAAAAGGTTTATTTGAAATAACTTTGCCAACAATTTTCACTCGACATGAACTGATCTATTGTTTTTGTTTAATGGCTCCTGGCTACGCCCTTCTCGACCAGGAATTACAGTTTACATGATTCTGGGTCCAGTGGGTTAGTAAATTTGCGCTTACTGCCTTACTTAGTGTAAGGAAGTGGCACTGACGCTAGAGAAAATGAGTTTAGCGTCATGGCCACCCATCCAATCACAGATCAAGTTCACTGTGGGTTGACTCACAAAAACAAAAATAAATAAATAAATAAAATAAAAAAAAAAAATTCCTTTATTCATCCCATAGGGGAAATTTGTCTTTGGGGTCTATCCAAGGAAGACTGGAATAACCCAGGCGTCAGCCGAATGCACGGCCGCAAATTGAGCTCGGCGAGGTGACTTGCTCAAGGCCACACATTGCAGGGGCGGGTGATCGAACTGGGTAACCTTTCGGTACGAACAAAACCGTAGCGCTGAGCCAGCCTGAGATGAATTATCTGCTAGGTTTGAGTTATTGAGATGAAGTATCTTTCCTTGGTTCGGAAAGAAGAAGAGATGTGATGTACACAAAAAACTTTTGAACATAAATGACTATAGGTAATATTGGCCAGAGAACTTAACTATTTGATTGAAAATTAAGATAGATAGATAGATAGATAGATAGATAGATAGATAGATAGATAGATAGATGGATGGATGGATGGATGGATGGATGGATGGATGGATGGATGGATAGATAGATAGATAGATAGATAGATAATAGATAGAGAGATGGGTAGGTAAGTAAGTAGGTAGATAGATAGATAGATAGATAGATAGATAGATAGATAGATAGATAGATAGATTACGAGTCCGGATAAGTGGATGAATTGGAAGGACAGTGAAAATTAAGAGAGAGAGAGAGAGAGAGAGAGAGAGAGAGAGAGAGAGAGAGAGAGAGAGAGAGAGAGAGAGGGGGGGGGTAGAATGAAATGAGCATGAAGAGGGCGATTGACATTAGACACAGGGAGGGAGGAGGGAGGGGAGTAACAAGGTAGTAAACATTGAACAGTGAAAACTTCTCACTCTCTCCTCTCTCCCCCTCCCACCAGCAGCTGCCGCCGTTCTTAAAGCGCCTTTGTATGCGTGCACGCCGATCGCATGAATTGTGTGTCGTGCGTGGGGCGAGTGAGTCGCGAGGGAGGCGATCGTCTGTGAGGTGAAAAAGTTTGAAACTGGGCTACTCATTCAATTAAGAAATTAAAAATAAAAACAAGGAATGATTTCAAATTGGGAATAAAAGCTTGTAAATGGAGACCATTATTTGTATCATTTTCATTCGGATATCTTGTGCTTGATAAATATTCAAAAATTTGGATTTAAAATAATATAAATGTTGTTTTTTCGGGGATAGACATTTGACAGACTTATTTCTTATGGAAAAAAGGGACTTGCTTTTATTATAATTATGGTGTGTTATTCAGTACATATTTTGATGAGTTCATTGTAATTTTTGTATAACCACTCTCTCTCTCTCTCTCTCCCTCTCTCTCTCTCTCTCCCCACTCTCTCCTCCTCTCCTCTCTCTCTCTCTCTCTCTTTGTGTTGTGTGTGTGTGTGTGTGTGTATGTCTGTGTGTGCTTGTCTCCCTGTTTAATTCTGTGTGTCTGTCTCTATCTATCTATCTATCTATCTACCTACCTACCTACCTACCTACCTACCTACCTACCTACCTACCTACCTACCTACCTACCTACCTACCTACTTACCTACCTACCTACCTACCTACCTACCTACCTACCTACCTACCTACCTACCTACCTACCTACCTACCTACCTACCTACCTACCTACCTACCTACCTACCTACCTACCTACCTACCCTACCACCTACCTACCTACCTACCTACCTACCTACCTAACCTACCTACCTACCTACCTACCTACCTACCTACCTACCTACCTACCTACCTACCACCACCTACCTACCTACCTACCTACCTACCTACCTACCTACCTACCTACCTACCTACCTACCTACCTACCTACCTACCTACCTAACCTACCTACCTACCTACCTACCTACCTACCTACCTCCCAAACCTACCTACCTGCCTATCTACCTACCTACCCTACCTACCTACCTACCTACCTACCTACCTACCTACCAAACCTCCCCTACCTACCTACCTACCTACCTACCTACCTACCTACCTACCTACCTACCTACCTACCTACCTACCACCTACCTACCTACCTACCTACCTACCTACCTACCTACCTACCTACCTACCTACCTACCACCTACCTACCTACCTACCTACCTACCTACCTACCTACCTACCTACCTACCTACCTACCTACCTACCTATCTATTTATCGATCTCCCTATCAGCTACCTTTCTACCTATCTATCTATTTATCTATTTATCTCTGTCTGTCTGTCTGTCGGTCTGCCTGATGTCTCCCTATATTATATACAATCTATATAATCTATATATTCGATCTTATATTATGTCGATCTCCCCTCCCCCCCCCCCCCCCCCTCCATCTCTCTCAATCTCCTCTTTCCTCATGAATGTCTATTTATATATAATATAATTTAATATATAAAATATATATAAATAATATAAAATATAGATAGATAGATAGATGAAAAATAGTAAAAAGATAGATAGATATAGATAGATAGATAGATAGATAGATAGATAGATAAGATAATAGATAGATAGATAGATAGATAGATAGATAGATAGATAGATAGATAGAAGATAAAGATAGATAGATAGATAGATAGATAGATAGATAGATTAGATAGATAGATAGATAGATAGATAGATAGAAGATAGATAGATAGATAAAATAGATAGATAGATTAATAGATAGATAATAGATAGATAAATAGATGATAGATAGATAGATAGATAGATAGATAGATAGATAATAGATAGATAATAGATAGATAATAGATAGATAGATAGATAGATAGATAGATAGATAGATAGATAGATAGAAATAGAAAAGATAGATAGATAGATAGATAGATAGATAGATAGAAGATAATAGAATAGATAATAGATAATAGATAGATAGATAGATAGATAGATAATAGATAATAGATAGATAGATAATAGATAGATAGATAGATAGATAGATAATAGATAATAGAGAGATAGATGTAGATAGATAGATGAAATGATAAAGATAGATAGATAGATAGATAGATAGATAGATAGATAATAGATAGATAAAAAAGATAGATTAGATAAAAATAGATAGATAATAATAATAGATAGATAGATAGATAGATAGTAGATAGATAGATAGATAGATAGAAAATATAGATAGAATAATAGATAGATAGAAATGATAGATAATAGATAGATAGATAGATAGATAGATAGATAGATAGATGTAGATAATAGATAATTAGATAGATAGATAGATAGATAGATAGAATAGATAGATAGATAGATAGATAGATAGTTTAGATAGATAGATAGATAGATAGATAGATAATAGAATAGATAGATAATAGATAGATAGATAGATAGATAGATAAATAGTTTAGATAATAATAGATAGTAGATAATAGATGATAGATAGATAGATAGATAGATAGATAGATAGATAGATAGATAGATAGATGATAGATAGATAGATAGATAATAGATAGAAAAGATAATAAATAGATAATAATAGATGAAGATAGATAGATAAAGATAGATTAAGATAGATAGATAGATAGATAGTAAAGAAATATAAGAAGAAAATGAACGTAACTGCAAAACCGAAATACAGAAACATTGCTATCTTTACCCCTCTGCAATGTACCTATATCTTACAGCAGCTGTCATTCTTGTAGAAGTTGTAAAGCAAACCCAAATTTACAATCAAAACATTAATCAATCTAAATCAGTGCTTGATTGTCTCCCTTTCAAAACATGCGCCGTAAATGAATTCTCTCTGCATTTGGTGAGGAAGAAGGAAAAGTAAACTCATTAATTAGTGATTTATCTCGTCTTGTTTCCATTCATTACTAATGATGAAAGCGTGACTAAGGAGGCATCAATTGGGGACTAATTTTCGACGTGACAGTTGTTCAGGAATGATAAAGGTACCAGCAGACATTAAAAAAAATCCCTTTTTTTTTTTCTTTTTTGACTTGTGTACCTAATCCGATTTGAAACTGCACACGTTAACAGTTAATTAACTGTCGTACTCTAGACAAAAATAAATTATTTTATTAAAATTTGGCCAGAAAATGACCCTCAAAACCTGGGTGAAGTCGTCCCAGGTTTGAGAGTGTTTTGCCAAAGAGGGTCATTTAAATCGATCGATATTTGAATATCGAGTTTTCTGGCCAAATTTTTTAAATACACGTAATTCTAGACACGGCATTTAACTGGTAAAAAACAAATAATCTGGGATTGCAATGTTAATCAACGTGTGTAATTACCAGTTCGGATGTTTCGTTTCCGTTATTAGAAGCGATATATAATATATATATATATATAAAATATATATATATATATATATATATTTTATATATATATATATATATATACATATCTTTTTTTTTTTAAATAAGTTTGTATCCCACGTTAATTTGCGAAAATTTTAAAAAAACCCTTAGAGCATCTCGAAATTTGGTAACTCGTGTAATAATTATTTTAAAAAGAAGTAATTTTAAGGTTATTAAACTCACATAGACAGAGTTTTCTCGTTAATATGGCATTAAATTTACAGTAAAATGTTGCTATCTAAACTTTTCCGCCAAATTCAACAAAACCACTACCCAAATCACTCAAAGCGGTCCTAATTTTAAGACTTTTCGAAGTATATATCAATATTCAGTATAAATTTTTCCCGGGAAAACCTGAACAATGTTTTTTTGTTGAAAAAAAAATTATTTTCGCCTTGTTCCTGTAATATTTTTCGGTTACTGCTAACTGTGGTTTTCCTTGGGCCTGTTTCGTAAGAAGCCCATTATTTTCCCTTTTCTTCTTTATCAACTGTTAGTTCTGCTTGCCTCACCTCCGAATTCTTCTTACCTCAGCCAACAGTTCAGGTAGTTCGTAATCGAAAGCAGGCAAATCAAAGTGGCCCCCCATCGTTTCATGTTTATTTTCTTCGCATGGATAATTCTATGGTCCGTTTGGACACAATGCCAGGCACAGGCCTTGACTTGACGCAGTGGCTACATTAATATGGACACACACACTAATGCTACTATTATTAAACACAATTACAATGATGATGTCTGGGTCTTGGACACATCACAAATAATATTAGATAATAAGGAAATAAATGAAAATAGAAATAAGGGTAGGCTACCCCGAGTTGTAATGTTACGCTCACTTTTTATTTCTTACAGCACTGTCGATCCTGTTGACTCAAATTCAAAAAATATATTATATATATATATAATATATATAAAAATAATATATATACTATACTTACCTTTTTTTCCCCCCCTCTCCCCAATTACTATTTTAACGAAGTATTTCAGAAAAGTGTAAATTTTATGTTACATACTCACTTATTTTAAAACAAAAATTATATAAATTAAGTGTAGATACAAGAGAAAAATAAATTATGCTCGAATTTTTTTGTTCTTCTCCTCTTTTCTTTTGCCCATTTCTAGTTTGTGCGTTTCCATTACTAGGATTAGAATGTTCAGTAAAGGAGAAAAAAATGAAATATATATATATGAATATAAAAAAGAAAAAAAATCACCTGCGTAAAAACCATCCACAACACGTCTAATGACATTTTCAGACTTTAAACTTGTAGAAAATATTGCATGTGATTTTTCGATTATTAGATGTAAGATTTTTCATACTTATTTATAAATAAACGGTAATGGGGATAATATCAATATCCGAATCCTGTCACCCACCCAGGGGGAAATCTTTTCGCACCAGTAAAGTGGGGCTATGTAGCCTTTGGGTACGACACTGCGCCTTCGGATCGGGAAAGGTTTCCCGGTTCGAGTCCCGCTCTGATCGGCGGGGGCAGCGTGGCTCAGTGGTACGGTCTTTGCTTCGTACCCGAAAGGAACCGAGTTCAATCACCCCCGCTGCGTTGTGGGGCCTTGAGCAAGTCACCTCGCCTTAGCTCACTTTGCGGCGCTGCTCTGCGGCTATTCCAGTCTTCCTTTTGGGTTAGACCCTAAAAGAAAAAATTTCCCCTTGGGGATGAATAAAGAATTTTATTTATTTTATGTTATTTTTAGTTTCAGTCCTTGAAAAGATTCTTTAGTCACATTCTCTCATCCTATTTAAAGGGATAAAATTAGTACCTGCCAGCGTTACAGCGTTGTCTCTGTCTGAAAAAAAATTAATATCGCGTAACAGGCGTCATGTCACGTGCTACATTTAAGTGTTGCTGTTGGCTATGACCCCATTGTAAAGCGCTTTTAGCACTTTGAGTGACTATTGCGCTATATAATGACCAAGTTCTGGGGGGGGGGGGGGGGCGCATTCCCAATAGCGCTAAACGTACGATAGCAAAACCTTGCTACCCTTTGGAAGGGACGATAGTCCATCGCAAAGTGATAATATTGTGAATCATATATATATAATATATATAATATATATATAAATAATTTTTATATAAATTATATAAACGAAACCATTAAAAAAAAAAAAACGTTAAATGCTCTGTGAAACATTCATGCATAATACAGTTTATAAAAGTTATAAAAACCCAATTTTCATTGCCAATTTGATAATATCGAGTATATATTAAATAATTATTAAATTAATTAATAATTAAATAATATAAATTCAAAATCAAATTTCGTATATAAATATTTTCTCTTTTTATACATTCATTAGACAGTTCCATCTTTATACATTCGAGAGTTTCAAGTAATTAATATATATATATTACAAAAATGCAAATAATATCCAATTTCGTAATATATAGAAAAGATAGCACGACTATCCCAAATATAAACCGCTCTAGGCGCCTTTTTCTGTACAACCTCAATGCCACGTAAATTACAGGTTATTTTTAAAGGTAACTTTTAAAAAAATTATTCCAAGCCAAGTTTTGTTCAACAAACAGCGTATGTGTTTTCAAGTCGACCCTTTAAAATTTGGTTTTAAAATCAAAAATAAAGAAGCAAAAATAATTTGGAAAAAAAAAGCAAAAACAAAAAAACAGAAAGAAAGAAAGAAAGAAAGAGAGAGAGAGAGAGAGAGAGAGAGAGAGAGAGAGAGAGAGAGAGAGAGAGAGAGAGAGAGAGAGAGAGAGAGCTATGCTAAAACGTTGGGTTTTTTTTTTCGGAATAGACTACACAGACATTTTGAAATATATTTGTGATATTTATGACATTTTTGTTTGTTTTTATAGAACCAAAAATTAGGTTTTTTTGGTTTATTGTAAAAATCCGTTCGTGTTTTAATTTTTATTATTATGATAAATACCGGTGAAACAAAGTTTTCGTTTGTTTTTTTATAGTTGGGTAAAATGGTTTACGTTGAAAGGGTATAAATCAAAAATGCAATTGCCTTGTTTTCGCACCTCCGAGCTCCTCCTCCCCCCTCCCCTGCCTCCTCCTCCTTCTCCTCTTCTTTTGATTTCGCTCTTGCTATCTATCTATCTATCTATCGCCTCCCCCCATCTCTCTACTCTCTCTCTCTCCCCTCTCCATCTCTCTCTCCCTCTCTCTCCTCCTCTCTCCCCACACATGCTTTTTTCTTTTCTTATATTAAATCCAATATCCACCTTCATCTACTTTCTTATCTATTCACCCGTTTTCTTTCCACCCATTTTTCTTTTCACCCCATCTATTCATCTATCACCTGTCCTTTTTGTTGTTGGGCTCATTCTCTAACAGCTCCTTTTTTTTCTTCTTTATCTATTTTCTGTCGGAATAAATCATCGAATTAGTGTAAACGCGAGTTTCATGCATGTTAACACGAAACAGTTTATAACATCTTTCGAAAAATTTTGAATATGATAATCATGGATTTTATTCACAAACAATTACATTCTATTTCTGGGTGGGGTTTCTTGACCTCCCATAGTGGGCAGGGAGGTACTTACTGTGTCTTCTATCCCCCTATATCTATTTTCCAACTTGCTTTCTGTCTTTGTCGTGGAATTAGATTATTTGGTTTTGTCCAGCCCTGGTCGGATACCCTAGCTGGAGGGAGACAGTCGAGTGTATAGTTAGAGTTAGGGAGATGATATTTTTTTCCTTGTAAATCATCTCTCTGTTAATTTCTGTATTATGTTTTGTTACGTGTTATATATGATTTGTAAACATTGAGTGATCCTCTTTGTTGACTTTTGATTGTGTCTGGGTGAGACCCTTTAATGACCAAAATTTCATGCCAATCTACTTTTTCCCCGAACCTCCCTTTTTTTCTTTCTTTTTTT
>NW_027623311.1:0-10287 GCF_034508935.2 Berghia stephanieae
TTTAAATGTACGAGAAATAAAGCTTATATTATGATATTTGTGACCCATTGTCTCGAAACGGCATTATGTCGGAATGAACTAGGCGATGAAAATGTATATATCATAACCACTTTTAGGAAACTTGTGGTTGATTTATATTCATCAAGGTAGAGTCATTATTGAATACAGATGGAGAAAACTGAAGCTGTCATTTTTTTAAAGAAGATAAATAGACATAAAAGACCAATGCAAAAATCAAACAAACAAACAAATAAACAAAACTAAAATTAAAGAAAAATGCATCATCCCACACACATGTAAAATTCGGTATTAAAACTAAATGAAATAAATTATGGATGGCTAAGAGAAATGGTATAAATAAAATGACAAATTTCTTATTATTGAAATAAGGGGTAAAAATTCGAGTAATCTACCTTTAGATTCAAAAAGTTGGGGCAGTTTCATGCGCGTTGTCCATTTCGCCGTTTCCAGTCTTTCTATCCAAGTCGAAGTAAACATGTTGCTAGTATTAAATTTAACTCCAGGAATACTATAATTAAATAAGTATACAGTCCTCAATCACACATTAATAGTTACAATGTTCCGCAGCAGGCAAGACGATAAATATTCAATTATTCATAGGCTCATAAAACAGCAAAAACTTATTTTCCTCTACTGCACTAATACACATAAGGGATGGAATAGAAGGTTAAAATACAAAGTACAGCTCGGTCCGCCAATCAAATCACGCATCTGAAGTTTCACCTTGTATCCAATAGCAACGTCATTAAACAATTATGATAATGATATTATAAATATCTTTCTCTCATAGTCTTGTACATAGCCTACTTTTCTTCTATCGTGCTGAGAAAGAACATAGAATAATAATAAAGTAATGGCAAAGCATTCGTGCATGGAGAGATACAACAACAGCCCATGAAGAGGGGAAAGTACAGAGGGCGTGAAGTTCCCTTTCCCTTTCTTTTTTTTTTTCAATAATTCATTTCAATGTTCTAACTCGGCGATTCTAACGATAATTTGTGTTTAATTATGCAGTGATGGTTTTCTTATTTCAAAGAAAAGATCAATCGATTACAAATTGGTGGCAGAAAGGCAAACCAACCAGCCATAACGGGGTTTTTTGTTTGTTTTTGTTTTGTTTTGTTGTGTTTTTTTAAATGCTGCGTGTTTTGCTCTTTGTTGATGGACAGAACCGATCGAATGTCTTGTCGAGCTTACTGATTTCATTGTTAGCCGACGTTTTACACGCATTGTTTTCAGGAAAACAAATAGGAATATGAGTGGGAGTGGTATTGATTATTACAACAATATTGAATATTTCAATTGTTTGAATATTTACTTCAGTGCAGTCATATTTATCGAAGTAGCAGTGTTAGAAAATTACAATCCAGTTTAACTCAGTTCTTGCAGCATGCATTTGCCAAATTTCAATTATTTCTTATCCCGCTTCAAATTTAGTAAATAATGAATTCATGTTGACCCTAAAATTTCAATATAATTTTTTTGTTGAAATAAACAAAGAATAATGTCGAAATTTATCGCAATCTAAATCTAAACCATTTCAAAACCAGTCCCCAAATAAATAAATTTGCATGTTTCTTGATATAAAACATAAGTTGAACGTTCCATAATCTAACTCCCACTCTCTTAAAAATAATAATAAAATGATAGTACTTTTTTAAAAAGTGACAGCAGTATTCATCCAATTTACAAAATCAATACAATGCATTAGAGGAAAACAATGCATCCCCTTGAAAAAAAACCCCAACTCCTCGTAACGTAATCATATCCGTTAAGAAACCAAACAATGGACGACAGTGTACCCGCGGGGTATAGAAATATATTGACACGAACGTGTCGAATTACAAACTCAAGCATTATTTTTTTTAAAAAATATATTTACAAAGACATGACACAAACTCAAATAAAATCCAAATTCAATAAGATCCATTGCCATCAATCGTAAAACCGAAAGAAAATGTCACTGCAATAAATCAATGAATGAAACAGAGCAGATGCAAACAGAGAATATCCTCACTCGTAACCAGGGATGCTGCAGTAGGAGGAAGTGGAATTAGGCAACCAGAAGCGTCCCTAACAACCGCAGCCACAAGATAGACAATCATCTTGTGAACCTCATCATTAATGGATGTAAGTTAGGCACCGCAGAAAACTGACAAGACATGTTTGCGGTTGCTTGGTACACTCACACACATTCTAGGCGATAGCTAATTGGATAAAATATGCATACCTGACATCAATCGAAAGTTTCAAAGACGTATATATATAAGCAACGAAGTTGACGTCACTCAGCTCTTTGTTATTTTTTTTATACAGCCTGTTATCTGATTAGTTCTCAATAAGACTATAAACGTTAAAGGTTCCACATAAGTTTGTTTGTTGCTACGATTTATACGGCTGGCAGATGTTGTGAGTATTTTACCTATTGCATAGCACCGATACCTACTATTATGAGAAAATTTGCAACAACTCTCAATTTTAAGATCATATTATTGAATAAGTTAACTGCCGTACTCTGGAAAAACTCATATTTAAAAGTATGGCCAGAAAACTTGTCCTTCAAATATCGATCGGTGTAAATAACCCTCATTTTGGCAAAAACTCTCAAACCTGAGACTTTGCGAAGTCAAAGGTCAGTGGTGCACAGCAAGTTTGAGATTTGTATCTTTATTAAAACAGACATGGCGAGCAATGACAAAAACCTACCAATATAAAAAAGACTTGCTGGAAATGTGTGCACCCATTCACCTCCACGTTACTTAATTACTTATGGATACTAATGGATTGTTACCAGTTCAAGTCCGTGTAGGTTCTCTTCGACGCACACTATTTCTTCATCGTGTTTGGTAATTAAGTTTCTTTCGGTCTTAAAACTAGAGCATTTTCATTTATAGAGCATTTAAATAGCGTAATATCCACTAAACGTGCTCAAAGCGCCTTACAAGGGGTCCCTGACCAACAGCAACACGTAACACGAAGAACGAAACATGTCACCTGTAAGGCAAGCTTACATTTTCCCCGACAAAGACAACGCTGTTAACGGCCAGGTACTCATTTTACACCTGAGTACGATGAGAGAATGTGAGTAAAAAGCCTTTTCCAAGGACTCAACTATGCGCGGAGTGAGGCTTACAATCTTACAATCTATAGTGCATTTGTAATTATACAAGACATTTTGGTCAGACCAAAATTTGTCTGGTCTGTTCTTGAAATGTTTAGAGATTTGCGTTCATAAAACAAATCTGGTTGAATGTTCCACGTTATAGTCGTTCTCACAGTGAAAATGCATGATCTCACATCCGTGTGTGTTGATACATTTGTTACGAATTCCAACAGACACCCTGTAGATGGAAACATAACCACGCCTCTCGGACAGTGATCATAATGTAAACAATCGCAGTGATTGGTAAACATACCATCTACACAGGTTTTACAACAGATGGCACGTGTCTAAGTAAAATACCCACTGTTCTATCGCTTGGTCAATAGAACCACACAGAAAGCTCTGTGTAAACTTAAACATTTATAATCTGATCGAGACAATCGTGTGAAAGCGGGTCACCCAATTGGCGGTATAAAAACATAACAATGATCAGAGAGAGACAGTGAGAGAGAGAGAGAGAGAGAGAGAGAGAGAGAGAGAGAGAGAGAGAGAGAGAGAGAGAGAGAGAGAGGATATTTTCGTTTATAAACAACCAACTATGTCTGTCCGAGCACGTTTGAAAGTGTATGACAAATTCTTTGCTTCGATTGGTTAAAAATCTACTGGTCAATTTTCACGTTTTTTTTTTTTGTTTTGTTTTGTTTTTTTTTTTTTAATTTTTATTTTGGTTAATTTATCTTTTGAATCGACTTGAGTTACAACGTTTTTACAAAGGGCGCTTTTTAATTGTCCCACGGTGTATTATGAAACAGCGAACCACAATATGATTCCTTCGAATTATTTTATTTCCCTCAAAACAAACGTAAAAAGATATGATGTACTTAATAAATAGTTGTTGATTATTGATTATTGTTGGTCTCGATCGAGTCATTTTTATAAATTGCGTTGCCGTTCCCCTCGAATGGAGAGGGAGAATCGTTGCAATATAGATAGAATGCGCTTGGCCAAGGAGTTCACAACATTGCCATCCGGAAGTATAACGGACCAACACACAAACTCTGTGTAACCATGAACTTTTATAGTCTGGTTAATACAGTTTAGTGAGAACAACTCACAAACGCGGATGGCAAAAACAATAACAAAAGCCTGAGTGACGTCATCTGCATACTATCTATAATGCTGGGAATCAAGTTAACAATAAGTTTGATGAAAGAGAAAGCAACACATTCAAACATACATAAACACCCCCCCCCCCCCACACACACACACATACACACAGAGAGAGAGAGAGTAAGTGGGAGAGACAGAGAGAGAAAGATAGAGAGAAAAAGAGAGAGAAAGAGAGAAAGAGAGGGAGGTGTCTCAATTTATACACGCACAGAAAAACACACACACACACACACACACACACACACACGTACGTACAAGAATGAATGCATAAAACACAATTACCTGTTTTATCGCATCAGAGCTATTTCACGGATAAAAGTAAATATATGACGCGCGATTTAAAACAAAGATAAACCAATTAATTTCACCATGAATTAAATATAGGGTGGATAGGGTTTGAAAAACATAAGCAGAAGCAAACAGAAAACAATAGAAGCCCTTTTATTTGCATGATTCGTTGTAGTAATTTAAAGTCATGGGGAAAAAACAAGCAAACAATGTCTATATTTTTTAAAGTAATTGTTTATTATTTAAGAAACTGGGGAGTAGGCAGGGTGTAAGATAAAGATCTGAACAAGTGTATATGAAAGGTGCCAGACAAAGCAAGAAAGGAAAATACAAGAAAATAACCATCTAACAAAAAAAAACCCCAGTCTACCTCGACTGGGGAACGAACCTCAGACCCTATTATTATCGGTCAGACGTGCTACCATTACACCACAGAGGCTCCCGATAGTCGGGACAATTTTAATACTCCTACCTATATTCTTCACAATAGTAGACTGATCTTTGGGATATTTTTTTTCTTGTATTTTTCTTTCTTGCTTTGCCGGGCACCTTTCATACACACTTGTTCAGAGGTTTATTGTTTGTTTAACCAGTTAACTGCCGTTCTCTGAAGAAAAAAACTCCTATTTAAAAACTTGGCCAGAAAACTCGTCCTTCAAATATCGATCGATTTAAATGACCCTCATATTGGCAAAAACTAATGGAAGACAACTCTCCGTCGAAATTCTGGAACAATGATAGCGCCTTTTTGGCCATATTCTGAGACCAGATTCGAAAATCCCTGCCAATATTGCAATGACCGCGTATTAAAAAAGAAAGAGAAAAAAAAACAGAAAAAAACAGTGGAAACTCATTCAGAGGAAGGCCAATAACAACCTTACCCATCCGGCTCAACGAAGATCTAAGGACATTGGAAGATTCAGCAACTGAATCTCAATACCATTGAGGATCTTCATACACTGCAGACGATTGCTTCGGATCGCCAACGTTGGTTAGACCCAAAGCACGACCTAGTGGAGGCAGCCAAGGCGTCCCAATCCGATGGCAGAGATGCGAAACTCCCATAAGCCAGTAAGAGTCAGATAATGCTATTAACGGCCATGCGCTCATTTTCCAAGGACCCAACTATGCGGCGCTCCGAGAGGGACTCGAACTATTGACATTCTGATCTGAAGGTGAGTGTTATACCACAAGACCACAGAGTCGCAAATAGAGAGTATAGAGAGCAATATATACAATTAATTATTAGACTGCACCCTAAAATTCTTCATACAAATAATCACTTCAAAATCTGTAAGAATAGGCCCGCTAAGTAAATACTTTTTCTAGATATTTGAAGACGTCCAATACATCTCCAGTTTTTAAAAATCTATAGACCTATCACAGTATTGGAAAGCAATAAATTCAACAAAATTGTACAATGCATTCTTCGTAACTCTTTGTTATGTGAACATAGGAACATAGTGTTTGTGTTTTTTTTTCTCTCTCGATGAAAACAACATTACTTTTCTCAAATATACACAGTATTGGACATAAGGAAAGAATAGTTTCACATTTGGTTACTTATCATAATAATAATAATAATAACAATAATAATAATAATAATAATAATAATAATAATAATAATAATAATAATAATAATAATAATAATAATAATAGTAATTATTATTATTATTATTATATTATTATTATTTATTATTATTATTATTACTATTATTATTATTATAGTTATGTTTCTTCTTCTTCTTCTTCTTCTTCTTCTTCTTCTTCTTCTTCTTCTTCTTCTTCTTCTTCTTTCTTCTTCTTTTATTATTATTATTATTATTATTATTATTATTATTATTATTACTACTCCTACTATTATTATTATTATTATTATTATTATTATATTATTATTATTATTATTATTATTATTATTATTATTATAATTATTATTATTATTATTATTATTATTATTATTATTATTATTATTATTATTATTATTATTATTATTATTATTATTATTATCATCTTTTTCTTTCTTTTGCACATGGCGTAAAATATCAAATATCAACAGGTAATTAAATCTTAAACAAAGGTAAGACAAATTTATAGCTTTATTTTCTCATCATAATTTTTGCACTTCCAATCAGATCTGAATTGATTGTTGTACTTGTATCCCTCCGAGTTTGATATGTCATTATTTATTAGTCCCATTTATTAAGACAACTAAAACACCCCCCCCCTCCCCACACACACAGAAACACACACAACATACATATGCACATAAAGAAAGAGTTGTCTGTGTGGTATGTGTGTGTATGTGTTTGGGTGTGTGTGTGGTGTGTGGTGGTATGTGTTTATGTACGTGTTTGGGTGTATGAGAGAGAGAGAGAGAGAGAGAGAGAGAGAGAGAGAGAGAGAGAGAGAGAGAGAGAGAGAGAGAGAGGGGAGTGTGTTAGAGAGAAAGAGAGGTCAATTATTTTATTATCATGAAAATGGAAACAATTTTTTTATGAAACTTTTAAATATTTCTTGATCATTTATTGAATACGCGCAAAGCCCAATATATACATATCCTTATTCATAGACATTAAGCAATATAAAAATAAATTCAATGAAAAACTACGGATAACACAACTGCAAGTGATACTAAGATGACAGAACGTGTGGACTGTAAAAAAGTAATAAACAAAAATTAATAATACAATTGCTTCAAAAAAACCCCACAAAATACCAAACACGGAACGTTTTGGGCTCAAAACCTTTCTTCAGCCAACATTTAAAAACAAAACAAACCCCCCTAAATACATTACTAAACAATCATGATCGGCGACTGTTGTATTCACAAATAACTAGATCTTTGGGGAAATGGATTATGAAAAGAAGACCAGTACTCCATTCAATAAAGGGACATTGATAAGAAACAAATGGGGTTGATGTAGATGAAATCTGTAACTTTCATCAAGAATCGATCGTGTTGAAGATGTTATTTTGGACGTCGCAAACAAAAACAAAAAAAGAGATAAGGAAAAACAAAACATTATACCACCCCATTTTATTGGAAATTATGTAACAAAATTGCACATACCAACACTAGATTATGGGATATACAATTGAAAGAGTGGCATGCAGAAACATAACTGAACAAATATCTTATATGAAAACAAAAGGTGACCTGACAAAAGTATTTCAAGTGAAGAAACAGCTACCAATGCATTATACCTTTAACTTGAATGTATTTCTTTCAGTTTTTCTCTTTAGTCCTGCTAGCTCTGCCTCAAACAAATGCGAAATCAGAATATCAGATGTTTAATTTAAAAAAAAAGGAAAATCCTGAATCCAAGAGATTCATTGTGACCAATACAGCCTTCCAAATAGATTTCCATTCTTCAACCTTAGTTGTGTTATATTATGATGACAAGATTAAATTTTTAAAAATAACGCAAAAATAAATAAATAAGTAACTCATATTTTTAATGATTAAGGCACAACTTACAACGGATAAATGAATGCATGATCATTAATGATTAAGTTATTACTTGAAAGTTATCAAGTCATGGTTTTAAATGATTACTTCTTTAGGGGTGAATGAATTCATGGTTTTTAAACGATTAAAAGTAATAAATAAATGTGTGGCTTTAAAATAGTAATTCATTACTGAAAAGGGACTGATGAATCATGTTAACATCAGATTTGAAATTTTAATATATGGAGTGCACTATTGTTTTTATTAGGCCGCACACACTGGCCTATATATCAACAACAACAACAAAAAGGCCTACCTATTCCTAAACAGAGCCAAAACATGTAATGTTTACTTGCAGTAAAAACTTCAAAACAATAAATGGAATAATGTTTGAAAATATAGTGTTATCTTTATATCCAGTTCATCCTCATCACTTCTCTAATTCAACACTCCATTCCTTCCTTCATTATTATTTTTTTTGCCAACTTCAAACCTCATAATATTATTCCCATTTTGGGTAGACAGATAAATTATTAAATCGTGCCTATATTATTCTGAATGATCATGGATTGCTTTGAGAATAAATCAGTATACTATTATAACAAAGGAATGGTGAATAAACAGGATTATTTTTATCATCTGAGTGGTTATACGGTTATTTCCCTTGAATATCAAAAATATGAATATCAGACGATATTGGATGTTACAATGAGTCCATTGAGAAAGAAATCTTATATGATTCAGTTTTCTGCTTAATAATAACTTTGAATGAAATTTCAGTTAAGAAGGAAAAAAACTAAACAAATTGAACAATGTCGACTACAATAATTTTACTATCTTTAAATTTCTTCACTTATCACTAATTTTGAGAGTTATTTCAATTGGTATAGACTACAATTTGTTTCTTCCTAAAATGGAAGTTGAACAAAGGTATATGTAAAGATATTGTGACAATCAAATATATTGAAGATCGTTCGTGGGTTTTGGCAAGCTTGGGTAAATGTTTATTGCCAAAAAATGACATATTAAGCTATCTGATGCTGAGGACCAATAAAGCATCAAACAGAATTCAACTCATCAAAGAGGATAAAGAACAAAACATTTAACGATGAAATTTTTTGACAACATTATGTCTTCAATCAACTCCAAAAATTATATCAAAGGCTATGTTATGTCAAATATTGAAGGGCAAAAAGAAATAGAGATTAATTCCATACAGTATTGCTTTTGATGTAGGTGTAGAAGAGTTTGTAACCGGAATGTTCCCTGTTATATGCTACATTCTGACTTCAGTAGTTTTATTAGTCTTAAGAAATATTCATCATAACTCACCTCCCAGATCTTGCTCGAATGGTTGTTGAATAAGAGAAGGCTGGACATCGGCAGCAGCTACATCGCCTTCACCGCGCAGGATGTTATCAACGGCATGCTCTGTGGCAAAGTCTGCCTCAGGTCCCTCCATCCCCTCCTTCCTAGCAGTTGGATCCTCTTGTTGTAGGAAAACACCCTGGGCAGGACTATCAGGGTATACATGGATCTCATTGAAATTGGACGGGGCTGGAATATCTGGTGGTTGGGGCTGCAGTGGCTCCTCTTCCTGCTCAGCAAGTGGTGTGAGATTTCCATTGTGGTTGGAACCAATTCTAAAGGAAAGAGAAATCAGATATAAAATTTTTAAAGGACTGAATCCTTACTCCCCTCCCCCCCCCCCCCCCCCCCCCCCTTTTTTTTTTCCAAAATACTACTACTATTAATTATAATTCTATTAAAACTACTACTACTACTGCTACTCCTACTACTTCTACTAATACTACTACTACAACCACTACTACTACTACTACTACTACTACTACTACTACTACTACTACTACTACTACTACTACTACTACTACTACTACTACTACTACTACTACTACTACTACTACTACTACTACTACTACTACTACTATACTATACTACTACTACTACTACTACTACTACTACTACTACTACTACTACTACTACTACTATTACTATAATAATAATAATAATATAATAATAATAATAATAATAATAATAATAATAATAATAATAATAATAATAATAATAATAATAATACTAATAATAATAATAATAATAATAATAATAATAATAAATAATAATAATAATAATAATAATAATAATAATAATAAATAAAAATAAAAAGTGTTAAAACTATCTTTAGAATAACGAGAGATCTCATAACTTGGCAGTCTAAGATGGGACATTTGTGACGAGC
>NW_027623312.1:0-10284 GCF_034508935.2 Berghia stephanieae
CACAGTAAGATTTTCAGTCTTATTTTCTGTCCCACAGCCCCAAAAAATCATGCACGCATTCCATGTCTTAGGAACTCAATGGCAAAATCCCCAGAAAATACAGTTTTGGTAGTGGGATCTCACAATAACTCAGGGTTGTCAATGGCAGAGAGAAAAGAATTGTACTAAGCTTTACATAACATGAAAACCCATAATATTTAAAAATTGCTGTTAACAATTTTCCCAGTAAGGTCCACTGACTTTCAAAACAAAAAATCAATTCTGAAACAAACCTCTCCCCAATCAAACGCCCCCAAAGTTTCATGGCGCTGCACGATCAGACAATAACACTCGTCACTTTACTTATCAATTCATGAAAAATCTCATCTAAAGTGGTATGAAAATGCCTCATAACAAATGGCGAGGTCTTTTAAAACACCCAAAGAAATTTCTAATAAACTGACAGCATTCTCAGTGCAATGGGAAAGAAAACCCAAGTACAACGTATCCCCTAAATCGGTTGACAATTGGTGACTGACAACTTTTTTATGGTCACGAGAAGTCCCATCACAATGCAATTGTTACATTATAGATTTAAGAACACTCTCAGCACCCATGAATATTACTAATAACATAACCCTTCATCAAAGCATTTTAAAACAAGTGTACATACATGGCAAAGGGCCCGACAAAGTTATGATGAAAAATATTATTAGCAACAATGGTAAAAACATTACCAACATTGGCAGCTGCAAGGGCCTGCTTTATGTTATGAGGGATATCACAGAAACCCCCTTACATATCGGTTAGGCATTTTTGTCGCCTCACTTTAAAAAAAACATCCAACCCTCCACTTTCTCCCCTAATTTAAGTTTGTTATCTCTAACTCTGAAGTTAGGTCATCAGCCTCCTTCCTCATGTCCCGCATCTTTTTCTTGTTGTCTTTGATGACCAATTGAGCATTTATCACGATCAGTTAATAAAAATGATAGGTTCACTTTCTAAATGAGATTCTTTCCGTCGTGATTGAACCAGACCCCCCTTTAATTTAGCAAGACGCTTCAACTCTTTTACCTGAAAATAATCCGTTGATTTTCCCGTGAATGGTGACGAGAGGAAAGTTGGTCTTGTAAAAAATCGAGCAATGAAAGACTTTTCCTCCTGAAGAGAAGTAATTACTGAAAAGTAGGTCACCTCTCTTTAGCAAGAAGTGACTGGCACTTATCACAATGCTTTGTGATTTATTTGGGAGAGGGAGGGGGGTTTCGTAGGTTTGGGAGGGGAGGGAGTTGCGTGGGTCTGGGAAAAAAAAGGGGGGGATTTTCCCAGTCCGAAGTCAGATGTTAGGTAGTCCATGACGCGGTTTTTTATCTTTGTCTTTATTAAGGGGACAGATACTTGCTATAAATTAGTCTTTAAACAGCATAGGGAAGTTTTTTCAACACAGCCGTCAATCTGGTGATCCACTGAAAAATCAATTTTGCAGGTAACCCTTGGGGACCGAAAAAGTTCCAAATCCACGGATCCACCCTGATTTGAAATCACCACAGAGGGTAACAAGTTCAGTGTCAGGGGTGAAGCAATCGTGGCCTTACTAATTCCGATAGCTGATAGTGCCTCAGAAATGAAATTAAGTCCACATCGGCGTTTAGGAAGGCAATAGGGACGACTCGTCTTCAAAACGTAGAAACTGCTTCGCGGGTCCTGCGTACAAGATTGAAGAGGGTGTGTTGGGCTCGTTGTCAGTCCATCTACAAGTGGATTAATCTTGATCAACCAGTCATTCACCTGGAAAGAGATAAAAGTACATATCAGTCTTAATTGATAATTACACATCACACTAAAAATCCAAAACAATGGAAAGGCAAGTCAACAAAGAGTCAGGAATACCTCTCTATTCCCTGAAAAAAACATTGAAAGTATGCCTACAATAAAAAATGTTTGACCGCCAAAATGGAAAGAAAATCAAAGCTGCACAAAAAAATCCTGTTCATTACACTATACATAAACGAAATGGATTATCAGGTCCCTCGACTGCCAACTGGTTTTTTACAGTATCTGCAACATATAAGGAAATAAGGAAATGTATAAAAACGTATACCTACTCCACCCCAAAAACCAGTGATTAACCCTTTCCATGGTTAGCTGGAAAATTTTGGGGGTCAAATTTGATTCGATCCTGTAGTTTTCACCTATAAATTGGGTCCTGTGATGGACTCGGCGCTATGATAAAAGTAGATTTGATTTTGGTATCGGTTAGAATCTAACGTAGCCGTGAAAGGGTTAACTTGACTTGCTATAAAAAGTGGGCACCAGCCATTCTATCAAAGAGGGGGGGGGGGGGGTAGTGATACAAAAACCTACACTAATACACCAGTGTGGTCAGAAAGTATTGTTTCATAATATAGAAACTGGGCATTGAATCTCCATCGATTAATCAGTGTAAGCTGTCAGTAAAAATGCCTGTTGATCTGGCGATATGAAATTCAAAAAAAAATTTGCATTGAAACAACCACGGTCCAGGGCTTGGAACTTTCTTGGCTGCAATTTAATCAAGCTGGACAAGAAGTCTGTTGTTCAGATGAAATGTCACTCCTCAAAGAGTTGGGTTTCTTCCTTTACCACAGTGAGGAAATGAGACTGCAAGTTGTCATAGACATCATTAACTGGGGGGGGGGGGGGGGGGGGGGGGGGGGGGGGGGGGGGGGAGAGGTGGAAAAGGTAACAGATATTAACTGTGAGCAGCAAACATGATGATCATAAATAGGCATGATTATACAGATTTGTTCTAGGCAAAAGGCAAACAGACTTATATGAGTAGACCCTCACAGCGAGCAAAATTTTGGAGCAGTCCATTCCACAGTATTAGCCTAAGAGTTCAGTCTGAAAATACTATTGACAAGATCTGACCTGGCTTGAAAATCAACACAGACGGGAGTC
The DNA here is from genome assembly GCF_034508935.2 of Berghia stephanieae. Classification (NCBI taxonomy): domain Eukaryota; kingdom Metazoa; phylum Mollusca; class Gastropoda; order Nudibranchia; family Aeolidiidae; genus Berghia; species Berghia stephanieae. Next base: position 2,920 of record NW_027623312.1, read on the forward strand.
AAAACTTAAAACAATTGAACAAATGCCAAGCAAAAAAGCAGCAAGAAGAAGGGAAAAGCATTACTAAATACAACATTGTTATTGAAATAACCTGCACCAACCCCCTTTACTTTTCTCAACTTGAATGGTCATCACGCCAAGATGGCGCTTGACTCTGATGAGACGAACCGACACACCATAGCCTTTAAAAAAAGCTCGCTAGCATGCTAATAAAAAATGAAAATACTAAGAAGCCCAACGATAGCATTAAGTTGATATCTTAGCTTATTAATTAAATCAAAATTCCACCCAGTAGATCAACAACATGAATTAGAGCGATCTGTAAAGTTTACTGGTCATACTCATTTGACTCCTTCTTACGTAGCCAAACACCCAACTTCGATAGGTCGTGCAATAAGTGGAATATGAAAATCAAAACGTCAAGAAATCTAATAAACAATGCTATTCTACTAATTTCGTGCATTAAACTTACCAATCAATCTTCTGTGATCCATCATTGAGACACGGGATTGGGGTTAAAAGGCGATCAAACCCCACTGACATCGTTGCCAACCGACGCAGCCGCCATTGTATTCATCGAGTAAAAATATCCGTCGCCTTTTTCGGTATCGCCGTTGGACATCGAAGTGTTTCGAAGCGCTTCGCTTGGATCGAGATATGCGTCGCCGTGAATTTAACATTATTAAAGAGAAAAAATGGAGGGGGCTTCCATTCAAATATATTTTTCAAAAAATATATTAACGATTTACTCAAAATATCGCGGTCCCAAATGTTTAACCTCAAGTTTTGTACACTTCACAACAAAGATAGCACTACTAAAAATATATCAGGAAACACTTTGTCCTTTGTGTTTAAAATGGTATCGAATACAAAAGAGATCGGCCCCAACGATGCGAGCGATCGCATTTTTGAAACTCTTGTAGTTCGAGTTCGTAAAAAAATTTACAGATGGTTTGAGAGCGCGAAAATCGTTTGGGGTCATTTTCAACGCCGCAAAACCTTAACCTATACTAAATTTAATTTCTAAAATCAAACTTTTGGTATCATTAAAAGACCAAAAGAGTCTTCTTTCCTTAAAACATATGAAAAAACATGCCCTTTTTGTCTGTTCGTTTTTATCAGGGGCTGTCTAATTCCCATTGTATTTGCTGCCCACCACCCGCAAAAACTTGCCGATTTGAGTCAGTATTGGTACTATTGCAAGACTAGGAGGATTGAGTTCGTTGAAGATATTGGCGAGTTTTTTCTTTTGTACTCTTCCTTTAAGTTCTTGTGTTGAGAGTTCCAACTTGTTTGGGTTATCTTAAATAAATAAAAACTATTCATATCATATGTAATCATCTAAAATGCATTTAAATTTGTTTTTGCCTGTCTTGGTTTTTAACAGCCTGGCGCAGATAGAGAAGAAAATGAAGAATCGCTCTTCGTGCAAACTAGTGACCTCTTTCCAAACAGATGTTATTTTCTTCTGAAATTCTGTCCAAATTTGAAATGGTTTTTTTTTGGTTTTTTTCCATCAACTTTGTCAAATGGATTTTCCCAAGTGTAAAATCAAGTGGATTGCAGTCCTGTTCGGGTAATTGATGATGCAGAACTCGTGGCAAATCCTAAAGTTGGGTCTTGAACAAAAAAAGAAATAAATATTAGGATAAATATTATGTTTTTTTTGCAAGCAGGAAACAAGTCTTTCTGTAAATGCTCTGTAAAATTAAGCAGTCACTTTCGATTTGTCAGGATCAACGAAAAAGTATCTGCAAACCTTTAATGGGGACGCAACTGATATCATGAATTTCTGTAGGAGTAAGGATCCCACGGGCTTATGTAGTTCAGGCTATTCAGAAGAATCTTTCTTTTTGAAACAATGTCATGACTCATAGTGGTTTCTTTTTAGTGCACAAGAGTACCATACCACTTCAAGTGATTGTAATCAACCAAAGTGATTGTGATAAACCAAACTGTAAAATAAATTATGCAAGAAACCACTTTTAAAATCATTTAAATTTGGCGTTGTGTTTGGATTGTTGTGTCAAGTAATTAACTTTTTACTCATTTTAAAATTTTAAATTAATTTTGGGACAATATGATTTTAAATTTTTGGGTTGTTTTTTGGGGTTTTTTTTTGGCGTTTTTTTGCATGAGAATTTCAACGTAGGTAAGTTAGTAAAGAAAATGGAGACCTCCAAACAGGGGACAGTTTTTCTGAGTCACCTGGTATGTAACAAGTTAACCCCAAAACCCAAATTTCAACTTGCCATGTGAGTGCAGCCCGTTTATGGGCTGTAAAAGAGTAAACCCAAAGAGGAACCCTGTTCTTCATAATAGATACAACATTATTTTGATTTTCTGGCATTGCTTGCCTTTAGCAGCCTCTACCTGGTGAAGTACGAGTTGTGCAATATAAATAATTCTCATTATTATAATTTTCATAATTATAGGTAGGCTATCAATTATTATTAACGCTAAATGTAACATTCTGTGTTAAATGTTTTGTGATATTCTCAAGATTCATTATTTTGTCTTTGAGAAATAATTCTGTAATCCTACCTAACAATACATTTAAAATAATATGTCTGTAACTTCTAGGTTTGTTTTTTATTGTCCTTGATAAATGACTGCAACGTTCACAAAATTACAATCTAGAATTTTAATTAGTGATAGGAAAGGGGTTATATAAGATGAGAGGAGATGGGCTATTTATGTTGGAATATAAACGAAGGGGAAAAAGGATCACCTAGACCAAAGCATTTGGGTTACACCTAGTGTTAACTAGATGTCAATAGCTTTATTATCCGAAACAGAATCACCATCAATTTGGGTATAAGTATAAGCTCATTTATAAAACAATATTTGATATTTTATTGCTGTTGTGCTTCTGTTATTTCTACTACTACTATTATTTTAAATTAATATTATTAAGCTCCATAGTGGGCAGGGAGGGGTACTTGCTGTGTCTTCTATCCCTTCTTATCTGTTTTCCAATTGCTTTCTGTCTTTGTCCTTTGGGGTGAGATTGCTTTGTTTTGTCCTGACCTTGGTGAGAGGGAAACAGTCGAATGTATAGTTATTGTTTTGAGAGATGATATTTTTTTCCTCTGTTATGTTGTTACTCTTTTCATTTTTTAAAAAATGATTTGTAAACATTTGAGTGTGTTCCTCTTAGTGGGGCTTTTGGGGCTTGTGTCTGGATGAGACTTTTAGGGGGATCTCAAACTAAGTACTTTTGGGAGTGTGCTCTTGGAATGTACACCTGTTTCCTATTTGAACCAATTCCCCTTTGTCTTTCTTTTCTTTTGGGGGCTTTAATTGTAATTCTAGAAAATTATTACTATTCCGTTTTTTCCTTTTTACTGGGCGCTGATATGATACATAAGTATTGCGAGCGCCGTAAAAACCCTTAAAAACATAAAATATTATTCTAAGTATTGGTGATATTACCCTTGTATTTTTGGGGGTTTTTTGTGTTGTTATTAATGGTTTCATTTTATTTTTTGGTTCATTTACCTTTTTTTAAAACTCACTTTCATTTATGTTGTCATTCAAATTGTATGAATTTTTGGCGAAAGCCTAATATTAAATAAACTTTAATATGGAAATCTCGAACAAAATGGAGGTTTGTTGATAATTTTTTTTTATCTTTTGTTTGCATTGGACAGAAACAAAAACTGCCCTTGCTCTCTATTTTGGCCTTAACTGTATTAGTATAGTCTAATACTATTTCTAATACAGTTAAAGTCCCATCATAATGTGTTAAGCATGTGTGTGTGGATTAAATGTGAGTGAGTTTGATTGAAAAGATCGCATTTCTAATTATTTACAAAATTTTATAATTTATACATTAAATATATGGGTCGCTTAACGTCGGTCCAGATTTATACAAAGCTTTCTGGCTTAATTTAGTGAGTTCTTGATAATGATAACGAAGGCCGCTTGTTAAGCAGTCTGAGACTGACCTGAAACATTTGATAAAACAATAAAAGAGAGGAGAAAGAACGAAATCTACAGTGCAAAATCCTAGATAACGACATCATTTTCTGGTATTGGCAATGTCGTTATCTAGGGAGTCGACAAATTTCCCAATACCAGAAAAAAGATGTCGTTATCTACATTAAGCCAATCATTGGTAGGGGTAATTGGACCCAGATTGTCCCAGTCGCACAAGTGCGCAGGCTTCAACCGTTTACGTGGTTTGGGGAAGGCTTAGGCCGTTGCATTTGCCCTCCTTGGTGACCGGTGCAGGCACAGGCTTGGGCTCTGAGAAAAGCCGCGTATTAAAAACCTGGTGTTGTAAGACTGATTTTTGGGATGGCTGTTTGAGACTTTTCCGGGTGGCCGAAAATCTTTCCACTGTGTGGTTTGTATATGGGTGGCAGAGATCCGATTTAAGGTCTGGCAGACTATATGGAAAAAACGGGGTAATAAAGGGTGTGGGTAGTGGGGGCCAATCGCTGTGCTACTGCTTGAAGCTTGTTCGCAATAATTTTTGCAGATGGGGCCAGAAGTCAGAACATTTGGGGCTTCATCAAAAGGTCGTTTTGTAACAAAACATTCTCCACAAAAATGCATAAAAAAGTCATTTGAAAAACAAAATGACAAAAACTCGTTTTAATTTAGTAGGGCATCTTATTGGCCAGAAAAGGTTTTTATTATTATCATTATTAAATGAACATTTGTTGAGCGCTTTCCATGAAAACCCAAAAATCTCAAAGCACTTAATGGCTAAGAGGACGAGATGACGTTGGTCGCCCTTTCCTATTACTATTTAGGGAATTTTTTATTTGTGCTTGCAAAAACATTTAGGTCAATCAGCGCCAGTAAAAAGGAAAAAAACTGGATAGTAAAACATTCTAGATGTACAATTTAAAAAGGGCGAGGAAAGACAAAGGGGAATGGTACAAATGGGAACAGACAGATTCCAAGAGCAAAACTATATCAGTGTACGTAGTTTTGAGTCACCTCAATGTATCACCCAGACACCAGCACTAGATCCAACTAAGAGGACACTCCAATGTTTACAAATCACATGTTAAAAATTTTAAAAATATCAGTACCTAACACTAACACAGAGATGTCTTACCAGGAAAAAAAATATCATCTCCCAAAACTATAACTATATATTCGACTGTTTCCCTCTCAGCCAAGGACTCTGACCAGGGTCAGGACAAAACCAAAGCAATCTCATTCTAAGACATAGACAGAAAGCAATTGAAAAAAAGATATAGGGATATAGACCACACAGCAAATACCTCCCTGCCCACTATGGGAGGTCGGAACCATAGATAAACACAGGACTAGATAGGACAACCCGGGGGGGAAAACGTCATCAAAAGTGGCTCGTGAGAGGTCGAGCGCCGCCCTTTTATGCAACCAGGGACGCTGTAACGATTTTAATCTCTGTTTTAATGACTTTGATTGAGCTTTTTTAACCTTTATTTGTGGACGGAAAATAGAAAAAAAAAAAGGTCAGGTTTATGATAAACCCTAAAAAATTTGACCCTGTTTAAAGTTAAACTACACTTTTACTTGTACATCTTTTGGCTTGGCTCCATTGATCGGGTTTATAATAATTTTTTTTTTTTTTTTTTTTTAAAAATCCTACAAGTTAAATGTTGCGTTTACAGGGACCCCTTGTAAAGCACTTTTAGCACATTAGTGGATATTGCGTTATTTTGAATCTCACTTTTTTAAACTTTTTTTTTTTTTTTTGGGTTTATATTAATAACAATTAACTTAACAATGGTAGCAATAGAAATCAAGCATACATCGACAAATAGACCAAAGAGAGAGGTACTTGTTTACTTGGATCTATCTATCTGTCTATCTAAGCCCCTCCCATGCTGATTATTTATGAACATGCATCCAATTAAATTTACCATCCCTGGACCGACAAACCGGTTCATGCAATTCTTTGATTTTACACACTGCCATTAATCGACTCGATGCATATTAATGAGTGGGACTGTCTCTTTGAATCTGCTGTTCGGACTTGCTTTTTCATTTCACACGTAACTGTTTTATGACACAATGGTGTTACATATTAAAAGGAATGGATTAAAGGTGAGGAGAACGTGGAAATTTTTATAACGCATTTTAATAAATTAACCCAACCGTTGTCAGTGTGAATAAATAACTGGCGATAGGCATTGATGGAAACTGTAAAACTACTACTACTACTTCTACAACTATCCATGCATTCGACAGGGGAGAGTGGGTACCTTGATAAATAATAATAATGATACTCATAATAATAATAATAATAAAAGAACTTTATATTGTTCAAAGAAATGGATATTCATTTTGGTTCATATTTGATGCCAATATAAAATGATGATGATCATCATCGTGGCAGTGACTATAATTCAAGAATGTCATTATAAAGCGGACACGTTACAAAAGAATGTATTATATGAAACTTAAATGTCGTTCCATGTGGAATAACTGAAGCATTGTGAAGCGCATTGAGTATGGTGAAAATATGAAAATTCTCAATATAGATTATGCAATATTTATTCCTTTATAATTTTTGAGAGACATGTTCAAAACTGAAAACCACGACCATTCACTGAAATTGTGTTTATATTTGTAAATAAAATAAAAAACAAAAACAATTTTAAAAAATACTCCCAAATCGGAAAACTTGGATGTAGTATTTTCATTGTTATAAGAAATATTCTACAATTACAATTAAAGAACGCAAGAAAAAGAGTTAAGACAAAATTGGTTCAAATAGGGAACAAATTAATGTAGATTCCATGGGCCACTATCATGTGATTCGGGCACAGGCTCTCCGTTAATAAAGGAAACAATAAACAATGAAAAGTTAAAAATAAATCCGAATGAATGGCTAGTACCTTTTCTATCCCCCCCCCCACACACATATTCTTTTCAAGCATTTTAATCCCACCCTGACAAATTCCCTCTCTCTATAACACTCCTTCAATCAACCAATTAAAATTGACCATAATTTCTATGCCCCTCCAATTAGCTGATAGAATGACAAATCGTATTGTCCAGCAATTGGCGTAAACAACGGTAGGTAAAATAAGCTCCTCCTACTCTGATTCTTGATGAATTTTGTGGAGGACGATTAACATTTCTTTTTGATGTTACATAACTATCAACTGACATTCCACATATTAATGAGAAGACACAAAGAGTGAAACTCACACTCTTTGAACTTGCTGATCAGTCTCTCTAACTGATGATGAGACATACCTAGTATTAGTACAGTGGAAACCATTTATAACAGGCTCGGCTATAACAGGGATTTTTCAAATCCCCGTTTTTTTACCTCTCTTTGTCTCTATTAAAAATTATCGGTTATAGCATGGCCTCACTTGAAACCAAAATCCGCTATAACAGGGCATT
>NW_027623313.1:0-12500 GCF_034508935.2 Berghia stephanieae
GATAGAGGACACAGTAAGTACCTCCCCTGCCCAATATGGATACTTGGCAGGTAGGCTAAAATTAGAAATGTAAAATTCCCAATTAAACACCATTGTTTGTTTTTGTTTTTGTTTTTAGGGTTTTACGGCCTTTGCAACACATTGATGTTTGTTTTTAAGGTTTTACGGCGCTTGCAACACATTAAGGTCCTATCAGCGCCAGTAAAAAGGAAGAAAATGGGATATGTTTTGTTTGTTTTTAAGGGTTTTAGGGCGTTTGCAACACTTTAAGGTTATATCAGCGCAAGTAAAAAGGAAGAAAATGGGATAGTAAAAAGTTCTAGAATTAGAATTAAAGCACCCAAAAAAAAGTAAGACATGGGGAACTGGGAATAAATAGGGATCAGATGTAGATTCCAAGAGCATACCACCAATGTACTTAGTTTTGAGATCACAAATAAGTCTCATCCCGACACAAGCACAAAATCCAACAAAGAGGAATACACTCAAATGCTTACATTCTAAATTAAAAATAACAAACAATAATAATACATAACAGAGAGATGATTTACAAGGAAAAAAATATCATCCCCCAAACAAAAACTATGCATTTGACTGTTTCCCTCCCAGCTAGGACTCAGACCGGGACCAGAACAAAACCAAGTAATCTCATTCCAAGACAAAGACAGAAAGCAAGTTGGAAAACAGATATAGGAGATAGAAGACACAGCAAGTACCTCCCTGCCCACTATGGGAGGTCAGGAACCCCACCGAGGAAAACGGGATAGTAAAAAGTTCTAGACTTAAAATTAAAGCACAAAAAAGGTAAGACAAAGGGGAATTGGTTCAAATAGGGAACAGATGTAGATTCCAAGAGCACACCGTCAAAGTACTTAGTTTGAGATCACCTGATAGTCTCATCCAGACACATGCACAGGTCCCAACTAAGAGGAGTACACTCAAATGTTACCAATCATATAATATAATGTGTAAACTAAATTTAAATTTACAATGCATAACAACAGAGAGATGATTTAAAAGGGAAAAAAAATATCATCTCCCAAAACTATAACTATACATTCGACTGTTTCCCTCTCAGCCAAGGACTCTGACCAAGGCAGGACAAAACCAAACAATCTCATTCCAAGACAAAGACAGAACGCAATTGGAAAACAGATAAGAGGGGATAAAAGACACAGCAAGTACCTCCCTGCCCGCTAGGGGAGGTAGGAACCCCACCCAGAAACACCATTGTAACCTGTGGTTGTAATGCTGTATAAATTAGTAACACGATACAAACCCAATGTACATCAAAACAAACCATGAAAGTCATTACTAAGAAAAGGTTGCTGAATAGACACAGGGCTCTCAATAAAAAACAATTTTATTTCAAATTGAACACAAACATTTAAAAAATTTGTCAGTCCTCCAACAAAATTTTTCGGTAATCTTGACGTTTAAAGTCTTTAGTTTTTCAATTTACATTCATGTTTGTCCAAAATTTTACTACACATTTAAGAATGCTGTGGAAGAATAATTGGGATTGTAAAGAATTCTGATTTTCAATTGAAGCACACGAAAAAAGTCAGACTTTTTGGTTTTGGGTTTTATGTCACTTTAACACATTTAGCATGGGTCAAGTTAGGTAATTTCTGCGCCATTATAATGAGAAAATGGGAGAGCAAAAAGTTCTAAAATTGACAATTAAATACCCAAGAGAAGGAAGAAAAGGAGATGGTTCAATAGGAAACAGATGTAGTTCCAAAGCACATTATCAAAGTACTTAGTTTGAGATCACCTAAAAGTTTCATCCAGACACCAGCACAGGTTCCCACTCTAATAGGAATACACTCAAAATGTTTTACAAATCATATATATAATATAAAGACAACATAATACACTTCATAACAGAGAGATGATTTACAATGAAAAAAAATCATCTCCTAAAACTAACTATACATTTGACTGTTTCCCCTCTCAGCCAGGGCACCCGGCCAGGACGGGACAAAACCAAGTAATCTCATTCCAAGACAAAGACAGAAAGCAAGTTGGAAAACAGATACAGTGGGATAGAATTTACTTTTTAAATGAGCTTTTATATTGAGCAATATCCACAGACACAGTAAGACCTCCCTGCCCACTATGACTAGTTCCGTGTTGTATACAATGGAGATCCAAAAGATTTTTAAAAAATGCGTACAAAGTTGCAAAATCGAAAATAGAGCACTAAATTTGATATAGGCAAATAGACCATACCAGTGTTGTATTAATAGACAATTTAAATTTACTCTTTATAGACACTATAAATGTATCCACTTTTAAATCTAATATAACCCACCCAGATAATACTATACTGAACTCCCGATATGAACGTCCAGGTCAACAAACTGATTAAAGTGTTTGAGAACACTATAAAAAAATAAATGCGTAAATGCCAGAGCAAAAATGCATAAGAATACACATCTTTTTCTTTTACTGGCGCTGAAATAACCTTGACTTGACCCATGCTAAATGTGTGGCAAGTGACGTAAAATCTTTAAAGGTAGTTATCACTAAATTGTAAAAAATGTCAAAGAATAATTATTACATATACAGCCCAAGCCAATAATTGGAACGCCATATTTTCAGAAGTCGCTTAATAGTCTTCAACAGTCGTAACGTCACTTCCTTCCTAATGACGTATGGTAACTTAGTAACACTGGCTCTAAACTATCGGAACATTGGCGGACGCCGTATGAACTATTTCTCCGGCGAGCTTAAACGCGTATCCAGAGGGAAAAAAAAACCCCGTCAATTTGATCATGTTTTGACTTTTACACATTCTGATCACAAGGCATATGAAAAGGGAATGAAAAGTTCTAGCCAGCACGAAGAATAAAAATTAATGATTTTCTTTGTTTAGAACCAAGATGGCCGCCGTTGCCGGGCGCGTGACATCAGACTACTGACTGAATCCAATTCCAGGTTATCAAATATATACTGAGCCCTATTGACACGAGCAAAAATGGAATTTTCTCATAACTTCACCAAGCGAAAGAAAGTACATTAACTAACATGACATTTGAGTCTATCATCGCCCATTACCTGTTAGTTAGCCCATAGTTAATGAAAGCTCATGTAATGACACAATTGTTTCTGTTGAAGAGGAATTTTTATGTTTTCAAGGTTTACGGCGCTTGCAACAAATTTAGGTCATATCAGCGCCAGTAAAAAGGATGAACATTGGATAATAAAAACATTCTAGATGTACAATTCAAAGGACTTAAGGAAAAAGTATGACAAAGGGGAAGGGTTCAAATAGGGAACAGATGTAGATTCCAAGAGCACGCTATCACAGTACTTTGAGATTTTAAATGTTTCACTGCACACCAGCATTAAGATGGCACTAAGAGGAATACACTCAAATGTGTGCAAACCATATGTTTAAATTAAAACTAAATAATCTCATTCCAAGACAAAGACAGAATGCAATTGGAAAACAGGGGCATAGAAGACACAGCAAATACCTCCCTGCCCACTATGGGAGGTCAGGAACCCCACCCATACGATGAGGAATACAGCACTGATTAAAATGTGTTGTAATTTATTGTACAGGATTCATGCGTCTTTAAATCACCAGGCAGTACATCAACATGCCATATAAATTTGTGGTCATACTCACTCTCCCCCATTTTCCATCCTACCAAAATCATTATGTCAAATGTCGAAAAAACAAACGAAAGACAAAATACATTAAAGATGCTATGAATTACAATATACACGGCTACTGTAATATAAACGGTGTGTAGTTGTTGACATGTTCCAATTATGGAGGCCACTCACTGAGGGTGTTAATAGAAGTGATTTACACAATGTTTTTCCAATTAAGCTGCTAGCACTGTCCTCCTATCTTTACAAATCCTGACCTCCTGTTGAGAACAAATGTTTTACAATTTAACTTGTTGAATTTCCAAAAGTTCCCAACTCCCGATGAAAACATCAAATCCAACAGAGTAACAAGGAGTTCCATTGTCTATAAAAATAGCCAACGTCTAAATAAAAAACCCAAGTTTTAAATCATTGTACTGTTCTACTGATTTACAACAACACATGCTTTTAAAATCTCTTCTCTCCTTTCAGAATCAAGTCCTCAAAGCTTTTTATTGTGAAATGCTGATGAACAAGGAACTGACACAGGACTATGTTGGTGTTAGGTAACAACTCCTTGAGTCAACTTTGCAAAATTCCATGTCCAAGATGATGGTTTTAACTTTGTACACAACATATAACGTTTTGATTGAATCACAAACTTCATCTACAGTACAGAACGAATCATCTCCTGTTAGTGTTGAAATTCAAATGAGTAAGCAGTGTTGAAAAACCTCTGATAACCATGAGGCTCCTTTTTCCTTCCATCAAAGATGGTTGTCCACTCATGACCACACTATATGTGGCATTCTTGTGATCTATATTTTTCTGAGCAGGAACAGCTCGCTGTTCATCAGTAAAATGCCTGGTACTAGGATAGGGACAAGCATCTGAGGAAAAAAATGGCAATAGGTTAATAACGAAAGTAATCTAGAAAAATCAGCATTTATTCATGAATAACCAAGAGGTGACGATGTACAAATGGTGGTGTAAACAAGGCTTGGAAATATGGAGCCAAATATCCCCTAGATTGATAAGTGCTAAATAAATGAGCAGTCTATTAATCTACTGAGATTAATCCTGACTACTTTAGATTGGAACCACCAATCCATCATTCGAATTCTAGAAAAATACACCCATGACAAAAACAGATTAACTCAAATTTCAATCATTCTTGCCAAAGTGGAATAAAAAAGGCTTTACAGCTGCGATACCCTTGTTGAAACCCAAGCAGAGGAACACAAGATTACTTTGAAAATCTTCTGATAGGCTATCAATCCAAATCGAACACTGAATCATTGATCAGTGTGTCAAAATTTGATGAAAAACCTAAGCACCATGTGTAATAAAGCCCAGAAATTTTTTTTTGTTTCAGTGCTGGTGGTGACAAAAAGTGAAAAAGTAGGAAAATGTTGAACGATTGCCCCATTTCTACTGCACTAAACCCCACTTTTAGAGCAATTGAGATGATAGGACTATCATTGATACTCTAGCTAACTTCTGGAGAGTGGGAAACTGCACCTGTGTGTTCCACCACACATCAACTCTCACATTGTTTCGAGAAATTGCAATTTTAAAAAGGAGGAAATTCCTCCTCTAAACTACAAAACCGCGGATTTTCGCAGATCCGAGGAAAACCATCGGCACTCTTGTTTATAAATAGAAAATCGTCATACACATGCAGATGACACAACTTTTGGGACATTATTTCCAAGATGACTAAAGCACTCCCCAATGATAACGAAAACTATGGACTGCACTAGCACAACGCAAGTCCAGATATGATCTGTGAAGATGCACAGTCAGAAGTGCAGAAAATCATCTTTGTGCTTTATTATCTTAGTACATCAACAAACAATTAATGAAACAATATATCTGCCATATGCCATTGGAATGAAACATACATCCATACACTATTTTATTTTAGCAGGCATTAGATGTCGCTCTATTAGAGCGATATATAGTTACCTGCAAGGCAGCGCTCAGAAATTATTCGTCCTGACTGCATCGACTTTCCCAAGTTTAGTGTTGTGACCATTTATTCATTGCTCATTTGCCTGAGAGTAACAATAATATAAAAATAAAAATGAGGATTTGTCAACTTTGAGAACCAATTATTGTAAAAAAAAAATACTAACAGATGAAACCATTGAGAGGAGTGTAATAGTAATATTCCTTAATACCTGCAACTTTGAACTCAGTCCCAGTGCATGCACCTCAAGCTCGTGCAACAGCAATAGAAAATTTAAAAATTTAATAATAAATGCAAGATTTCAATGATCTTATAATATTAACTTCCAAAGCGTCACCCCGAAATAATACTGCTTCATTGAGATTGGTCACATTTTTTGGGGTCAGGTTATGTTAATGGGATTTCTACTCACTCAAATATCATGTCCAGGAAATGATTTTATAGTTAAAGCTAAATCATGGCCCTGACCCTTTTACCTTTGAGTTGCCCATATTTGGTGCTGCCAGGCTGAACACGAACACCACTACAGATACTGGAATGCCATCTGAAATTTAGATTAATCAACTTTAATAGTAATGTACAAAACTGAATGTTATAACATCTACAATATATATGCAGGATGCCTACATAAAATGTAAAAAGAGCAAAACACTAAACAAGGGACATTCGAGTTCAAAACCCTCCTTTAGCCAATAACAGACAGTTAAAACATGAATACATGACGTAAAATCCAGTTAGACCACCAAAACAAAGATAAATAGCACAGTGCCAGAATACAAAATCACTAAATAAAAAATGCATTCCAGTCAAAACCCATCATTCAAATTGTCATGCCTGCCCAATGTGTAGGTCACACATATAAAAGCAGGGTTCAAATTGTTTTCTGTACAGCCCATATTTTTGTCAACGAGCACAGAATTACTGGCCAATCTAAAAATTATAAAACTATTTTTACAGATTCATATAATAATAGTAACTTGCAAACCTTCCTTAAATTAAGGGTAATTCAATCACCCGTTGAATCAAGTGATTTGAACCCGGGACCTTCCAGTTCAGGGTCAAACAACTTCACCACTACTCACTACACTACAGATCCATCTGACCTGTGGAGATATCTAATACTAATTATGTTATTAAGAAGAAATAGAAAAAAAATCCACAAAAAGAACTGAATGTCACTTGTATTTTGTTGTTATTGTAAATGTCATTTGCAAATTAGCAGAAAAAACATGCTTCCTTCTTATAGGCTCTATTTTTATGATTACCAACATACTGGAGATATCTAGTATTACATTATGTGTTGTGTCGCCATATAAAGTAATATATAGTTATTTCATTCTATTCTATTCACCATCAAAATCGACAGATCAGCTGGTAGAGCACTTGATTCACATGCAATGGGACCGAGATCGATCCCAGGTGCAGCCGATATTTCTGACCCCCATCCACCCAGCAGTGATCGGGTAGCTCTATCTGTTAGATCTGGTGGAAAGCACTTTGCCACAGACCACTGTACTACTCAAATGGTAGCAATCCATTACTACTGTCTGTTTCACACTATAGAAAGCGGGATAAACTCCTGCTCCATGGGCCGAATAGCTCTGAAAGACTACATGAGACATGAAGAAAACCAAATTTTCAGTTCAGAAAATTGGATATTTGATTTTTTTACAAAAATTTGCTCTCAGGTCCATTTTTGAGGGGCTATACCTTTTTATGTATTAATCAAGCTAAATCTCTCCATGCCTACGGACATGTTGGACGGTTCAGGTTGCATTTATTAGTAGTTTGGTATCTCCAATGCTATATTATTATCATGGTACGGACTTCCCTAGGTTCTTAGCATACCTAAGTAGGGGAGGTTTTTTTGGTACTATAACCCGATGAAACAATGTTTCCCATCACTTGCAATCTCGAAACTGTAGGAAACGCAGTAACTAATAATGGCATCTGCCGTTAAATGACAACCAACTATCAAATTGTTTTTGAAATTAGAAAAATAACAACACTAGGCACTTAATAATAATAATGGTATAGATTTATAGTGCGCCAAACATCCCTTCATCAGGAGGGCTCTGGGCGCATAACATAGATTAACTTAATCATGAAGCCCTAACACAGTACATGAACAACGCTAATTATACACATAATCAAAAGAAAGCCTGTCGGAATAAGAATGTCTTCAATCGACGCTTGAATTCCTCTAGTGAAGACGAAGAACGTATCTCTAGTGGTAGTAAATTCCACAACCTTGGACCAGAATGCTGAAGGCGCGTTCACCAGCCTTCACTCGACAGCGGGGTGTTTTCAGTTTGAGGTCGTTCGTTGATCGAAGCGATCGCTGTGGGTTATACCGTTCAACGAGGTTTGAGAGATATGCTGGTGACGAGCCCTCCAGGCATTTGAAAACGATAGTTGAAGATATATATTTAATCCGCTGGTCCACTGGCAGCCAATGCAGCTGCTGTAGTAATTCGGGAGCTGCAGTTTTTCTGTCTTTCTGTAGTACAACGCGGGCTGCCATGTTCTGTATTTTCTGGGTTTGTTTATTTTGTCCTTTGTGAGACCAACAAACAGTGCATTGCAGTAGTCCATTTTCGGGAATATCAAAGATGTTACCAATTTGTTGCAAGTTTCCCTATTAATAAATGGTCTGATTGTTTGATATTTCTTAGAATGCAGATAGCACTTGTTCTCACATTGTTAATATGTTTGTTCATAGACAGATCACTCTCTAAGGTGATGCCGAGATTTTTTGCTGATGTTGTGAGTTGTATTTTGTCATTATCGTTGATTGTCAGTGCCAGTGTAAATGGATCTGTCTTATTATTTGAACTAGCAATGAATAAGGCTTCAGTCTTGTCGCCATTTAATTTTAATCTATTTGCAGACATCCACCTTGATAAAATTTTCAAACTCAAAACATTTCAATTTGCAATTGGACCCAGTCAGGTAGATGGGGCATGAAAAAGCATTTAATTTGATACCTTACTTTTCTCTCTACGAGAAAAGCTTCAAGAGTTATCTATTTTCAGGTGAAAATCTCAGTCAATTTTACAGAGTGAATCTGTGATCTCACTGCTGCCTCAAAACCATTGTCTCGTGGCGATCGGGAAAGTTAGGGTTTTGCAGTGAACGCGCCCCACATATTTTTTTCAGTAATTTTGTTTCAATTAAAAAATAAATGGCAAGTGTTGGGTATCATTTTAAACATTAAATTAAAGGTCAGAAAATAAGCTTTATTTTCGTATATAATCATTTTCATGTGTGGTAAGTATGGAAAAAATCAGGGTTAAATGAAAATTGAAAAAAAGATGAAGTTTTTGTCCTAAAAAGAATAGTTGATGACGGCGACTAAAATAAAAAAGTGTGCGAGTGTATCAATTCTTATGATGTATTAAACATAATTAATATGGATCCATAATATTAAAATTTCTTATTCTTATGATTTGAAAATTGACTTTTAGCATTTGCTTTCTGAAAAATACAATCATCAGAAATTAAGAATGAAATACACCATTAAAAGCTTGCATGAAAACCTTTAAAATTATGGTACCAAAATTAGCCAGCTACTTTCACAAATAACGCCATGACCATGGTGACCAAAACAGTAATGGGTAAAAAAATGTTTCACCTGACAGTACAGTGAGCCATATCGGCAGCCACGTGAATTGAGTTATCAAAGTGCCTAACACCACTGAACTATATGAGTGTCTAGGAGACCAAAATGGGCCATCTAGGCTAGAAAGACCAAGATTTTGGCTTCCCCGCGTAAAACCACATTTCAGTTTCTGTTTAAGGGACGATTATTTTCTTCTATCTAGTTATTGCTTTAAAATTTAAAAAAAGCTTTGTAATATCATTATCATGACCCCCCCCCCCCCCAAGTCAGAAAAGAGATTGCAAGTTATAGGCCGTCCAACACAAATAATTTAGCACGGTGAAAATAGTGTGTCAGGTTATTTTAGCAAGTTAGCTAGAGGTCGTTAGTTTCCCCTATTAGGGTAGTTAAAATTAAAGGTACTAGGGTGTATTCATTCGTAGGATTAGTTGAGCGAATATTTCGTAAGGCCTCCCACAGCTATAATAATACCAGCGGAATGGTGGATTCAGAATTGATTACAGCTACCGATCAAAATCGCCCTCCAAGATATTACCGTACGGTGAAAATAGTCTCCCACACCATTATCACCGTACAGTGAATATATCATTCCACTAATTCCACACCATTATAGTGAATATAGTCTCCCACACTATTATCACAGTATACTGAATATAGCCTTCTACACCATTATCACCGTACGGCAGGGTGGTATTATTATTGCCATTGCTAAGCCAGTTTAAAAAAAAAAAAGAAATAAAGAAAGAATATGAATATGAACTTGAACAGCAGCAAAACCAAACAAGTAATAAATAGAATTTTTAAAAAAATCAAACTCGCCTCTTCAACATAAAGAGAAACAGTTCCATAAACGAAAATACGGTTTTACATTGTCATTAGGTAGGCACTTTGATAACTCCAGTCCAGTGGCCGCCGAAAGGCTCACTGTAAGGTGAAACTCGTTTTTTGGAACTTTATTTTTGACCCTTTACTGTGTTGGTCACCTTGGCGTTATTTGTGAACCTATGTGACTAATTTTGGTATCATTATAAAGGGCACAAAAACAAGCTTTCTAACGGTGTATTTCATTCTCAATTCCTGATTGTATTTCTCAGAAAACATGTAATAAAATTTATAAATTTTTGAATTATAACAACTTTTTAAATTATGGATACATTTTAATTATACTTCATACATCGACAGACAATTAATTGAAGAAAATCTCTACCAAATTTCATACAAATTGATATACTCGCTCATTATTTTATTTTTCCCGCCACCAACCCCACTTTGTAGGCCAAAAACATATTTTTTTCCATTTTCGTTTATCATTAATTTTTTCCAAACTTTCCATACATGAAAATGATTTCTGACCTTTAAAATGATATCTAACACTTGCCATTTATTTTTGAATTGAAACAAAATTACTGAAAACAATAAGTGGGCCATGTTGACTGCAAGACTCAAAATTCCCCGATCGCCGCGAGATGCTGGTTTTGAGGCAGCAGTGAGGAGATCACAGATTCTCTCTGTAAAGTTGACAAAAAATTTCAGTCGAAAAATATAAATAACTCTGGAACCGTAGGTCGTAGAGAAACAAATAAGGTATCAAATTTTATGTTTTTTCAAGTCCATCCCCTGACTGAGTCAAATCAAGATATTTTGAGTTTGAAAATTTTATCAAAGTGCCTATCATTAGGTTAGGAAGCCAAAATTGGCCAGGGACCAAGATTTTAATCTACCTCCTGACTCCTAGTAGTCTCCTCTCCTACTCAACTCCAATCCACTCTCTCTATGAAACTTTAGTTAATATTTATTGGTGGACATATGAAAGTCTATAGCCATAACCGCTAATAAGATCTCCCTTTTCATGTGTAGATTTAGTTGCAGTACAAGTGGAGAAGAGAGTCAGAGTGATGATGTGCTAAAAGAAGATAGACGCGGTTTTCTTTTTGTTTTGTTTGTTTTTTACGCTAACATCCTCCAACTCCGATAATAGAAAAAGCATCGTTCCTATGGGTGGAGGTGACAGATTTGAATACGCTAAGACTAAGGAGGATGAAAAGTCCTCCGACTTAATTATTTTACCGTCAGCTTAAACTTACTCTTCATCTTGATGCCATTGACCATATTCCTTTCACGTTTGTTTTGCTTTACCTACTCTAGCTACCTATTATCGAGGCAACTCCACTCCTTTCTAGTGCCGCACGGGTTCCTACCGAGAACAGTAACACCAGGAACATAGCTCAACCAGGAACTAGTACCAGGAACCTCCACCAGGAACAAGTTCCTGGTTATGTTACTGTTACTGTGTGTGTGTGTGTGTGTGTGTGTGTGTGTGTGTGTATTGTGTGTATGTGTGTGTGTAGAGAGAGAGAGAGAGAGCGCGCGCAAACCAGCCTACGTCCCTCCCTCCAGTCTGAACCTCTCGTCTGTCTGTGGTTGGTACCAGTAGAAAACGGTAAGGGCTGCCTGAAGCCGGTGATCGTAAAATACTAACGAAAGAGTGAAAATGGGAAGGCTTCGTATGGGAACAAATAGACAATGGACGTTTCGGGTGCAAACCCTTCGTCAGCACAACAATACACAAATAAACGTGGAAAACAAATAAAATATAATGAAAACTAACTTGTGTCGTCTGTACTCAATGGTGGTTGCAGTATGAATGAAATGTTAGCGTGGCGTGGGTAGAGGATAGGGTGCCCCAGGGGGGTGATCTAATTGATAAGCAAAGGTCAGCGTCAGGGAACAGAACTTTCCAGATTATAATGGAAGATAAGACATATTGGTAGTTAGTAGTAGTAGTAGTAGTTAGTAGTAGTAGTAGTAGTAGTAGTAGTAGTAGTAGTAGTAGTAGTAGTTGTAGTAGTAGTAGTAGAAGTAGTAGTAGTAGTAGTAGTAGTTGTTGTTGTAGTAGTAGTAGTAGTAGTAGTTGTAGTAGTAGTAGTAGTAGAACGCTGTAGTGGAACAGTAGGGGGGCGGTGGAGGGGGCGAGGTGAAAGGGTCACGGCGGAGGTGGGGGGGGGGTTGTTGGAGTTCCCCGGGGCACTGAATGGGATGAGTCTTGCCTTCCCGGATGGGATGACCATAGAGGGTAGCTGTGCTGTCCGTTTCCTTGTAGTGTACAGTGGTCCGTACTCCGTGTGGTCAATACGCCCTTTATGTCCCAAAAAATCACCTCAGAGGTTGAAAACTCATAAGGTACTCTATGGACGGGTGGAAGGGTCCTCGCTAGAAAGAACCCTTTCAAATGGCTGTGGGCAATGCGTAATGCCCAAACGTGTCAATTTACCTTTTGAACGCTCGGGGGGAGGTCCACTG
>NW_027623313.1:17500-25000 GCF_034508935.2 Berghia stephanieae
GTGTAATTATAGATAACAGTCTAAGATTTGAATCGCACACCAAAAATGTCATCAAAAAATGTAACCAGCGCTTGTATATACTCAGAAAATTAAGGTCTTTCAATGTGAACAGAAAGACCATGATACAAATCTACAAGTCATTAATATTGAGTATCGTTTCGTTTGGCATCACAATGTGGTATGGAAGCTGTGGAACAAAAGAAAAATCCAAACTACATAGAACCCTCAGAGAGGCTTCAAAAATAATTAACACCGACCTAAGAAGCCTTGACACAACTTTTATTAATGCAGTTGAGAAGAAATCTTTTAACATTATCAACGAAAAGAGGCATCCGTTGAGCGAAAAATTCCAACTTCTGCGCTCCGGAAGACGGTATCTAGAAGCAAAATGTAGGACAAATCGACATAAGACAACCTTCATTCCAACCGCCATAAAATTAATTAACAAATCTATTGTGGAAAAATGAGACAACCAATGAAAATAACGAGAAGCAGTGTCGTGAATCATCATCATCGACATTGCCGCCGTCGTTATCATCATCATTATCATCATCATCATCATCATCATCATCATCATCATCATCATCATCATTATCGTAGTCATCATCATCATCATCATCATCATCATCATCATCATCATCATCATCATCATCATCATCAACCATTGCCATCTTCTTCTTAATATAAGACACTATATTTATAATATGGTTATCTGCTGTCCCAGCAAATATATCGTATCGTTCTATCTGTCTGTCTGTGTGCCTGTATATATGTATGTATGTATGTATGTATGTATGTATGTATGTATGTATGTATGTATGTATGTATGTATGTATGTATGTATGTATGTATGTATGTATGTGTATGTATGTATGTATTATGTGTCTGCATGTAGTATGTATGTATATGTGTTTGTATGTACGCTCATTTCTTTTGTATACATGTGTAGAAACAATGTGCAAGCGTGTATGTTCGTGTATGGCTGTGTTTGTATTTTTAAATGTGTTGATGTTCATACCATGAACCAAACTGAGCATTGTTTACCTCACATGAATTGCCTTTAATTTGGACAATAAAGATTATTATTATTATTATTATTATCTTCCATTATAATCTGGAAAGTTCTGTTCCCTGACGCTGACCTTTGCTTATCAATTAGATCACCCCCCCCCCCTGGGGCACCCATCCTCTCCCCACGCCACGCTAACATTTCATTCATACTGCAACCACCATTGAGTACAGACGATACAAGTTAGTTTTCATTATATTTTATTTGTTTTCCACGTTTATTTGTGTTTTGTTGTGCTGACGAAGGGATTGTAACCGAAACGTCCATTGTCTGTTTTGTTCCCATACGAAGCCTTTCCATTTTCACTCTTTCGTTAGTATTTGGTTGGTACCACAAATACGAGTACGAACGTCGTACCCGTGTCATCTATGCGCCGTACTACTTAGGACATGACTGATACGAAACTCTCTTCGACCGGAACAATCGCACCAGGAACAGGTTCCGTACCAGGAAAAACGCCACCAGGAACACAATCGTACCAGGAACAGGTTCCGTACCAGGAAAAACGCCACCAGGAACACAATCGTACCAGGAACAGGTTCCGTACCAGGAAAAACGCCACCAGGAACACAATCGTACCAGGAACAGGTTCCGTACCAGGAAAAACGCCACCAGGAACACAATCGTACCAGGAACAGGTTCCGTACCAGGAAAAACGCCACCAGGAACACAATCGTACCAGGAACACAATCGCACCAGGAAAAACGCCACCAGGAACACAATCGTACCAGGAACAGGTTCCGTACCAGGAAAAACGCCACCAGGAACACAATCGTACCAGGAACACAATCGCACCAGGAAAAACGCCACCAGGAACACAATCGTACCAGGAACAGGTTCCGTACCAGGAAAAACGCCACCAGGAACACAATCGTACCAGGAACAGGTTCCGTACCAGGAAAAACGCCACCAGGAACACAATCGTACCAGGAACAGGTTCCGTACCAGGAAAAACGCCACCAGGAACACAATCGTACCAGGAACAGGTTCCGTACCAGGAAAAACGCCACCAGGAACACAATCGTACCAGGAACAGGTTCCGTACCAGGAAAAACGCCACCAGGAACACAATCGTACCAGGAACAGGTTCCGTAACAGGAAAAACGCCACCAGGAACACAATCGTACCAGGAACACAATCGCACCAGGAACAGGTTCCGTACCAGGAACAACGCCACCAGGAACACAATCGTACCAGGAACACAATCGTACCAGGAACAGGTTCCGTACCAGGAAAAACGCCACCAGGAACACAATCGTACCAGGAACAGGTTCCGTACCAGGAAAAACGCCACCAGGAACACAATCGTACCAGGAACACAATCGCACCAGGAACAGGTTCCGTACCAGGAACAACGCCACCAGGAACACAATCGTACCAGGAACAACGCCACCAGGAACACAATCGTACCAGGAACATGAAAATGTTCCGAATGCCCGCCGCTACTCCTTTCTCTTGTTTAGTTTTGGCGGGTATTGAGGAAAATTTCTATCGATACCAATAATACTCTAGACAGTAGTCAATATATTTAATTATTTACAGCGGTGGTTCACCCATGGAGGACACATAGGTACTGCCATACTCTAAATTTATTAAATCTTTTATTTATTCCATTTAAACTCCAAATATAGATGTTAAATATTCTTAAAAAGCCATTTTATCTAGTTTAACCCAATGTCAATACTATTTTGGTATCGATCAAAAGCATCACGTGACCACGATCGCCATTTTAGCCTCGGATTTGGCGAGCACTCCGTCCCTCAGGCGAGCCATTGCCACAGACCGGTAGCGCCATCTGGTGGATCGGGGCAAAATGTCTCACTGTCTCACTATAGCTCGCCTGAGGGACAAGCCTCAGGAGAGCCATTGCCACAGACCGGTAGCGCCATCTGGTGGATCGGGGCAAAATGTCTCACTGTCTCACTATAGCTCGCCTGAGGGACAAGCGATCATATTGAGCGGGTTTTCGATCGAGTCCTCTAAAATCGAGCGGGTTTCGAGTTAGTGACGTCATCGAGCAGTGATTCGTTTGAAAAAATAAAACACGAGCATCTCGCTTGCCACAGGAAACTTCACAGACCCCTCCCTCTCTTATGTCTGTGGCTGGCTTGACTGCAGCTGGTTATGATGGGGGCTACCCAAGGCTACCATACACAGGTGAATGCCCTGGGGCTACCAGATGGCAAAGTTCAAAATTGGTTACTAAGAAACGCTTTTCTATTATTATTCATTTTAAAAAGAAATCTTTTATTTAAAAAAAAAAGAAAAGATAAGTTTATCCAACTGTAGTGGATTGTATTGTTAATCAAAACCAATGAGTTTTTCAAGGGAGTCAGAATGCTTGTGGTGTTTGGCTATTTGGGGTCTATTTGACTACTTGGGCAAGAAGAAATCTGGCTGTCTGCCAGCCATGATTATGATCGTTCGTCGCATCACACACACACACACACACACACACACACACACACACGCCATCAAACAGTTGTTGATAGTGAAGGCTTGAGCCCCCCCCCCCCCCACCACCACCACCACCATCCCGCTGTCACCTTGACATTTCATATTTACGTCACGCCAAAAGTTGTCGGCCGCCCCCACCTCCCATTTGTCACTGGTCGTCATCGCCTCTTGTGTGTGCGGGAAGAGCTCGTGCCTTTCATTATTTGAAAAATAAATGAACAAGAATGGTGTGTTTTTATTAGGTAGGTAGATAATAATAATATTTAGCAGGTTCCACCCCATACACACACGGATTGCCCGGACACGATGATAACGATGCCGACGACAATGGATGACGATGATGATGATTATCGTGTTTCTGTTTAAAAAATGATAATACTTTAGCAGGTTCCACCCCCACCCCCCACACGGATAGACCGGACCCGAAGATGATGATTGTGGTATTGCTGGCTGTTACGGCTGTGATGGGATGATGATAATGATGATGTTGATGATGATGATGATGATGATGATGATGATGATGATGATGATGATGATGATATGATGATGATGTTGATGATGGGAACTAACAAAGAATACACAGGCATCAAAAATTGAAACATTCCATATTCAAAGCTAATGTTTTACTTTTAAAAATTGAGCTTTACAATATCCACTAAAAAATAATAGCATAGATCATAAACAAATGTTAACTATAGTATAATATACATATAGATATAGTTTTGTACAAGTATTTCAACTTACGGACATCCATAGAATGAAGCACAATTAAAATATAACACAAACTATAATAGTAATGGTAGATTAAGCATTGAATTCACAGTTATATTTCGTTCCACTTTGAATGTTAACCAATAATTAATTTTACCTTCAACCGAGAGAAATTAAACTTTTACAAGTTTGAAATTGGAGGGATGGTTCTTCTTTCTTGGGATTCATAGCGTGTGTGTGATGCAATTCGGAGATGAATTTGGTTTTGTAAAGTAAGGTCACGCCAAGGAATTATGGAGATAGCCAATCAGAAAGAATGTTCCAATTTAGATACCCAATGATATTCAGATGCTTTTGATTAACAACTTTAGCGGGAAGAGACAGAGCTAGAACATCAATTGCAATTTTAGCTACTCTTGAACGAGACGCGAACCTCAGGGTATATGCACGTTGGAGTATTGTTTGGAAAACCTCAGGGTATATGCACGTTGGAGTCTTGTTTGGAAAACCTCAGGGTATATGCACGTTGGAGTCTTGTTTGGAAAACCTCAGGGTATATGCACGTTGGAGTCTTGTTTAGAAAGGGTAATTAGCAGGAGATTTGCATACAATGGGCAGACAATTGAATCTTTGCGAACGGAAATCAACACCTCGAGTTAAAACACTCAGAACGTGGACAGTTTTATTCTACAGTTAAGCTAATGTAAACATACACTCTTCAAACCCATTGTATAACGGGACGCTAGATACCACTCACTTTCCGCTTAAGGCTTATTCACCTGTTCAATGTCAACTCCGATGCCTATGTGTTTAAGTAAAATATACACTAAAACTACCCATCATATCAATCGTTCGAATACACATAACTACAGATAGAACGAAATTGACGTCACTCGGCTCCTTGTTATTGTTTTCAAGCCAGCCTTTTTTTATTAGCTGTTCTCACTAAATTGAATAAATCAGATTTTAAACGTCCAATGCTACACATTGTTTTGTGTGTTTGTAATTTATTTCCGGCTGTCGAAATGATGTGAGCTTTTTGGCTAAACGCACAGTATCGATAGTCTGATTGATAGGATTTAGTGACAACAACTCATAAAAATGGTTGGCTTAAAACAATAAATTCCAGCAATCTTTCAACGTCCGCCATAGTCCATAGCCATGTACTCATTCACACCTGAGTTGAGTTGAGTGTGTTAAATGCTTTGCCTAAAGACAACGTTGGACAAGAATTTTCCACAAAATCATTGTCACCATCCGACTATTGACAACGCATGACATCGCTTGAGGTTTATAACAAGACGGGATAGATATATCGTACCGTTGGGCCACTGCGCCACACAAAAGCGTTGAGCATGGTGGAAATGCAAATAGATAAATAAATTGTAATTCACAAGTTTTGATGCAACACATGCGGGATAAATATCTAGGGGAAGTAATTGTGAACAACAGTTATTAAAAGTTGGTAATTTCCACGGTTATATCCCCTGTCGATCTGGTTACGAAGAATCACAAATTGGCTAACTATGCTTCCTAACCCCCAATCCTATATAACTTAAAAAAAAAGAATCAATTGAGCGGGGGAGAAGTGGCCGAAGGGTTAAGGCATTGCCCTGTGATCCGGAAGGTCACGGGTTCGAGTCCCGCTTCAGGCTCTTTCGTTTTTATTCCTTGGGAAAGATTATTAAATCCCAAATTTGCTCACTAGGACGACGTGGGTGATTCCTGTTAACATCAGATATCTTGTTTGATGAAATATTTATAGTTCTTCGTAGTATGCCTAGGCGACGATATCTCTTATGATGTCGTGGCGGAAGGGCATAAACAAACCAATAGATTAAGTAGAATGAAGGCAGTCTATATAAACTACGGAAATCTGTGGGCTATAAGGACCAAAGCTTCATTTGGGACACCGTGGTTCAGTGGTACGGTCTTTGCTTCCTACCCAAAGGAACCGAGTTCGATCATCTGCGATGTATCACCTTGAGCAAGGTCACATTACCTAGTTCACTTTTCGGCGCTGCACTGCAGCTGACGCCTGGGTTATTTTAGTCTTCCCTTGGAATAGACTCTAAAGGCAAATTTTCCAATGAGGATGGATAAAGGGAATTTTTGTTGTTGTTATTTTTTTTATTGTTTTTAATATATGTTTATTCCTAACTCCCAATTCTATTTTTTATAGAACAGATTGTGCAGAATGAAAACATTTCTATGAACATTTAAGACCTAAAATCTTACAATTATAACTGATATTACTTAAATTGGAGAACCCAGTGATACAAATATCTATGTCGCAAACAGTAAATTATTATTATTTTTTTTTTTACAAAATGGAGAAAAAAAAGCTTGGCTTAGCCTAGAGAAGGATATAAATTGACTCAGCTCTTTGTTATTGTTTTTGACCAGCCATTTTTATGAGTAGTTCCCACTAAATTCTATTAATCAGACTATAAACGTTTAAAGTTGCACATAGTTTTTTTGTGTTGGTACATTATATCCGACTGACAGATATTTTGAGCATTTTGGCTAAACGCAAAGAATCAATAG
Organism: Berghia stephanieae; assembly: GCF_034508935.2. Lineage (NCBI taxonomy): Eukaryota > Metazoa > Mollusca > Gastropoda > Nudibranchia > Aeolidiidae > Berghia > Berghia stephanieae. The sequence continues at coordinate 24,285 of NW_027623313.1, forward strand.
AAAGAATACATAAAATATAATATTGTAGTATTGAGACAGGGGACTTAGGATTTATTTATCATGAAAAAAATTGGTGGATTAACTAAGAAGATTGTTTATGGAAGTGGTTAACTGAAAAATCATAAAAATGAAACTTAAGTTGTTTTTATTTGCTTTTTTTTTTGTTTTTTTTTTTTTTGTTTGTTTGTTTGCTGTTATTTTTGTTTGCTTTTTTTTTTGGGGGGGGGGGGTTTCTTATATATATATATATATTATTTAAAATATTTACCACAATGTTTGAGACAGTCTACATTAATGTTTCAGGCTTAATTTGCCATCGTCAGGACTGAGTTGTTTTGTTGACTGTTGTTGTTTCTTGAAGTGGTTCCGGTTTAAAGTTGCTTAACAAGAATTTACGCCGATGGGGACACTTTCCGTACATCTCACTTTTCATGTTGAGTGTGGCTTCATGAGGGTGTTTGATTATAGTATATTTCTCTTCCAGGCATAAGCTACATTGTTTTGATGTTGGTGTGTATCCTGTTGCTTTAGATAAAATTTTCCATGAAATGTTGTGGTCTAGTTTGTTGTCTTTTAATTTCCAAATATGTTCGCTGAGTTTTGTGGATGTTTTTTGTTAGTGTTTCTAAATGTTGAGGTGTGGAGGTTGTATCTTGTTTTGAAATTATTTTCTGTTAGTCCTACATATTTTTCTTGCTTGTTTGTTTTAGTTTCTG
>NW_027623314.1:0-10286 GCF_034508935.2 Berghia stephanieae
CAAATAAACAAGTTAAAGTAAATTTAAAAATACGGAAAGTCCAGCATACTAAAAGAAATCCACAAAAACCCAAAAATTCTCAAAAATAAATTACATTTTAAAAATTTTTAATTTAAGGGAAATTTTTAAACCAATAGGTGAAAGGAAATGAAGAAATTTGAAGATGGTATTTGAAAACATTTTAAAAAAAAAATAACAAATTTAAAAAAATAATAAAGATTGATTAAAAAAAAATTAAATTTAAAACTTTTTTGTTTTTTAAAATCAATAAAAATAATTATTAAAGTTTAAAAAGCAATTATTGATTTTTAAAGGGAAAAAAAAGGAATACCAGAAAAATCCGGGGAAAAAAAAAAAAAAGGAAAAATGAAATAACTATTTTATTAAAAGTTATCCACATTAAAATAAAATATCCAAGAAAAAATTTTTTTAACTTTAAAAAGGGTTAGAGTAAAAAATTAATAATTCTGAAAAAAAAATAAAAAATTCATACTTTTAGTTAAATAGGGGATTAAAAAGATTGGGGTGTGGAAATTTAAAATTAATGACAAAAATTATAAAAATTAAATAAGTCAAAGAGGGAAACCTTTGAATTTAAAAAATAATTAATTATTGAAAAAATTAAAAAAGGGTTTTAAGTTAAAGAAAATGAATAAAAAGGGAAAAAAGAAAATTTAAAAATTGGGAAATATAAAAAAAATTATGATTAAAAAAAAATAAAAATAAAAATTAATAAAAAATATATTTTAATAAATAAAAAAAATAAAAAATAAAAAATTTAACACCCCCCCTTTAAAAAATAATTTTTTAAAATTTTAAAATTTTTTAATTTTAAATTTAAAATTTTAAAACAAAAAAAATTTTGGAAATAATAAAAGTTTTAATCAAAAAAATAATTTATATTTTGGGTATATAAAAACATTATCAATTTTAAAACACTTTTTTTCAATATCATATTTTAAATAAAACATTATTTGTAAACCTTATTATAAGGCTAATGGGAAAAATTTTTTTTTAAAAACAATTTTTTTATTTATTAATTTTATATTTTTATAGTTATAAAATTTGAAAATTTTAATTTTTTAAATTTCCAAAATTTTATTATTTAATTACATCCATTATCCAAATTTTTTATATACCAATTATAGGATTTTTAAAAAATTTACCTTTCAATTTTTTTTTATATTTTTAATAAAAATAATATTATATTTTAAATCGGTTTTTAAAATTTTTAAATTTTGAATTCATTTTTAAAAACGTTATTTTTAAAGGTTTAAACCTTTCTTTGGTTTTTACTGGATGACTTTATGAATTTTTCTAAAAAATTTTCCTTTATTTTTATTTCCCATTAAGTCTTTAAAACCTTTTTATTTAAAATTAAGTTACTTTCTTAAAAAATATTATTTTTTCCTTTAACCCCCTTTATAAATTTTTTAAATTTTTTTGATGGGATTTTTTAATTTTTTTTTTTCCTTTTTTCCCCAACCATTTCTCCATTTAATTTATTAGTTTATAAATAAATGTGGATTTTTCTTCAATAAAATTTGATTGTCATTTTCATTGTTTTTGTATAATTTTTTTTGTTCTTGGTTTTTTAATTTAACCCCCCCCCTTAAAATTTTTTTTTTTTCCCAAAAAATTTTTTTTTAAATAAAAATTTAATATTTTCATTTTAAAAAAAATTTAAAAAATATTTAAAAAATTTTACCTTTTAAAAAACCCCCCCCAAAAAATTATCCTACCATTTAAACATATGTGTTAGGATTGTTGTTTGGGAATACCTATATTGTTGAATTGTTTTGTTTTGTTTTTTTTAAGACATGCATCTCAAACACGGGTAGGACCACAAAAGGATTGCTTTCCTATTTGATTCTACCTTGAAGCTTTTCATCATGATCGGAAACCTCTCTCCTGTGAGTTAATAACTTCCAATTATAAAGTTGTTGTTGAATTGTCATTTTTCATTGTTTTTGTTACTAAAGATGATAGTTGTTGTTATTAGTAGTGGTACTTGTGGTAGCTATGTTAGAGTTGTGTTAGTAGCAGGTGGCAGCGTTATCGTCATCTTGTGTGTAGTAGCACTTAATGTAGTTGTTTTAGTAGTTGTTGTAGTAGTAGTAGTTTATTGTTGTTGCAGAATTTAAGAATAATAGAGTAGTTGTAGTAGTGGTAGTTGTAATAGTAGTAGTAGTATTGTAGCAGTGATAGTTCGTTGTAGTTGCTACAGCAGGAAACATTGTATGGTCCGTCATGCAGTTAAATTTGCGGTTGTCATTGTAATTGTTACAAATTAGTATTTTCGTTTACCTAGTGCGGCTATGTTGTCTATGGTATGACACTTGCTTTCGATTCGGGAAGGTCCCGAGTATGAGTTCTAGCTCGGTGCAATAGTTTTATCCTTGGAAAGGCTCTTTACTCACAAATCTCTAATCGTCTCAGGTGTAAAATGAGTACCTGGCCGTTAACGGCATTTTCTCTGTCGAGAAAAAAAAATTGTATTATTGCCTACAGGCGTCTATCTGTTCTACATGTTAAATGTTGCTAGTGGTTAGGGACCTACCTGGTAAAGCACTTTGGGCACATTACGTTGATATTGGGCTATCTAAAAGGCTCAAGTTTGTTTGTTTTATTTTAAAGATATCTCCTCTCTATCTCTCTCTCTCTCTCTCTCTTTCTCTCTCTCTCTCTCTCTCTCTCTCTTCTCTCTTTCTCTCTCTCTCTCTCTTCTCTCTCTCTGTTTTCTCTCTCTCTCTCTCTCTCTTTACTAGCTATCTGGCTTCTTTGGTTGTGATTGTATTTTTGACAGGCGGTATTTTTTTTTCTGTAACTTCTTCACCTGTTTGTTCTTGGTTTTTATAATCTAGCTTATGATATCTTTAGGTTATGATTTGATTTAACATTTGTATATTTTTGTGAGATTGCTTGTTTTTTTGTTTCAGCGGTCTCTCATATAACTCAATTGTGTTGGAAGAGGACCTATAAGCAAAAAACAAACAAAAAATTCTCTCTCTCTCTCTCTCTTTCTTCTCTCGCTCTCTCTCTTTTTTGCGCAGGTGCACACCGCATGCACACACACACCACACACACGTTTTGGGTGTGTACACAGGGTCTTTACAAGCTTCAGAATATAGCTTGATTTTGTTCTTGGTTTTTTTCTTAATGGGTTTGACGAGTCATGCGGTCACACAATGTTGGAGGTTGGAAATGAGTGACGAATCTATGGACAGTTTTCTTAGTGAGCTGGAAAAGGTAAAGACTTTCCAGATAAATTGAATTTATGATATTTATTTAAAATGATTACACTAATGCTGTCCTCATGGAGTCTCAAATGGTAATACGAACATTATTATATATTTTTAGTACTCTGACACAAACTGGATTTTTTGAATATTTCATGTTATTATTTTCCTTCAAATCTTTCTTTACTGTTACAAACAGTATTGCTCAACTTTGCCTAAGATTTGCATTATAGGAAAACTATATTTTTTATCTATCATTCGTTAATGTAATGTTTGATAAACTGGATTTTATTTCTATTGTTATATTTAGTTTGATAAAGAGGTCATACACTTTTGCAATAGAAGCATTTAAACATTAAAACAATATTCCCAATTCAATTTGGTTGTCTGATGCTAGATGGAGAAGCCCGTCGTTACTGTTGACCATGCACTCTCTCTACGAGATACAGTTCGTTTTCTCGCTAACAGAGAGTTGGCAGTGGATGGTGATTGTGGCCAGTGTAGACTTGCTACGATGGACAGTACTTTAGGATTAGACCAGAGATAGGTCTAGAGTTTTGAATAAAACTACAGGTACTGATAAAAAATGATTTGAAGTAGGGAACTCTGATTTGAGAGTATTTTTTAAGAGGGTGAGTATTATCTGTTTTCATGGCTAGCACTGATAATGATCATGAATCATGAATCCTTTCAACTTACTTTTGTGTTGATGTTATCATGACACAGGTGTTATTTGTATGTCAAATACCTGATATGCGCACTTTTCATTAGTTTGCCAATGCTTTGTATGGCAGCATCCAGTATATATAATGAACCAACTTACCAAATTAAGAACATAAGCTCGAGCCAAGAGGACCAAAAGAGCCATTTTTTTTACACTCACTTAAAAACATTTTTAAATTTCACAATACGTAGTTTTTTCTTAAATTTTTCTTTCAAAAGAATTTTTATAAATACAAGAGAGACTTGTCAATTGCTACATTTTTATGTATTTATTCACACATCACAAACATTCTATAATATTTCTACCGTTTTTCTGTGTGTTTCCAGTTTGTTAGGTCTCTATGGCACGTGAGTAAAGAGATAGGCAGTGTCAGTTGTGTGCCCCTTCATTTTAGGTCAGCAATTCCAGAGGTAATGATTTCCAACTTGTACTTTTCTTTATTTACTCATGAATGAACTATTTATCATTTAAATTGCTAAATCAAAAGGTTAACGTTGTGTGTTTCGTCATCAATTATTTATGGCAATTATAAGGAATACTGACTTTAGTCAGAGTTGTCTGGGAGTCCTTACACCTAACTGTCATTTCGGTCTCCTCAGGTAACTGCTCAGTGTGGTTCAAACTGTCGTAAACCACCTTACTGCGTGGTCCCCCATCCTCCTGCTGATGAAGGGGACAATGTTGCGCCGACTACCTCTGTATTTAAGGTAATCTGAAAGTAAGTAATTATGTAGACACTATGAAACGGCTCATAGAGCCACAACTTTTATCAAAGGGTATAAGATAATTCTTACTTTAAAACTGAAATTATTCTCATATCATCACACAACAATTTTGTAACATCCAGAGTAAACTACCTCTGGGTTGCTTAATGAAAACTGGTATTTGATGACTAGGAATATACACATTTATTTTATAATATTTAAACTAATTTTTTTTGTATTAACATTTCATGAAAGGTTACTTAGGCTATGCCTTGGCCGTCGCATGACATAAAAAAGAGACTAGTTGAAAGTTTGATTTTTCTTACCCTTAAATACTCATAGTACATCGTTTATGCTATAGTAAAACAACTCATAAGAAATGTGGAATTCAATTCACTCTTTCAGTTTGCATATTAGAGGGATTGTTTGAGATTGTAATTTTGGTTTAGGGTTAGAGTGTTTCGAATGATTGCTGTTGACATCTTTCCTGTTTGTGATTGTTTTATTAATTATTTTTTTTCCTGTCACGAGGAGATGAAAAGTTCTCACTGCATTCTCTAACAAATTTTTAAGCATTTGGTTTTTATACATATTTGTTTGTGTGTTGGTTACAAATGATAGTTACATTTTTGCATATCGAACTATGATCAGTCTCTGAGTACATAATTTAATAGGTCAAGTTTTGATTCTGAGTGGTTAGCACGAACATAGAGTATTATTCATATGAGGTCTTGCGGGAATTTTAAATAAAATCAACCCTTAAAATATTTTTTAAAATGAAATACTGGATTTCAAACCCTATTTTACAAAACCAAACAAAAAAAAAAAAGACGTTAATCACTAACATGCAACGGCTCTTTTGCATGATATACAATATCTTAGTATCAAAATTAGTAATTGTCAAATATAAAATTTATAATGTTGTTTTCTCTATGATCATTCCAGCTATTTCGATCGTCTTTAGGTCAAAACATGGGTTCATGACTGGTGTTATCGCATCTTCAACATTCTCCTCACTTCAATGATGCTCTGTCTCATACTGATGTTTTGTTCAAGTACGTAATTAGTGGTGGTCGCTAGGACATGATTTTTAAAAAAACATTTATTGGGGGGGGGGTGGGTGTGATTCTTGATTTTATTGCATTAATCTTATGCTATTTCATTAAGAAATATGCATTTCTTATTCTTCTCTTTTTCTTCTGCTTCTTTTCTTCTTCTTCTTCTTTTCTTCTTTTCTTCTTCTTTTCTTCTTCTTCTTCGTCCTTCTTCTTCTTCTTCTTCTTCTTCTTCGCCTTTTTCTTCTTCTTCTTCTTATGCTTCTTCCTCTTCAATTCTTTTTCTTATTTTTTTTTCTTCTCATCGTATTATTATATTATTATTATTATTATTATTATTATTTTAATTATGATTATTATTATTATTATTTTTATTATTATTATTAGTATTATTATTATTATGTTAATGTTGGCCATATTTTCATTTCCCATTTTCATATCATCATCATAATCATCATATCATTATTATTATTACAATTTTGATTATTATATTATTACTATTATTATTATTTTATATTATTAGTATTATTAGTATTATTATTGATTATCGGAGTTGTTGTACTAATACTGCCGTTGTGTAAACCCAACAACAGAAATTTGATTGTGCTCTTGCTACTTTTAGTTCTACAGGAAATCAATGTATGGTTTAAAATCCTTATGTTAACTATCACAAAAGAATTAATATTTTACCATTCTGTTATTTCACTGTTTCGTTTTGTTTGGCTTTTTTTTTTTCTCAGGGCCATGGTATTCGTGCTGAGGAATGACTGTACACATCCTTTTCACCTTTTGAGAAGCCGTTTCAGGTAAATGACAAAAAATTGATTAATAAGTCTTATCATTTTAATAACCTATTATTGGATTATGTGTTCATTTGATGTTGTACTATGTTAAATGTTTAGTTAAATATTTTGAAAAAGTATTCCAGTTCTCCTGTAGTTGCCTTCTTTTATTATTGATGGGGATTCGTTGTATAAGCTACACAGCGGAACATGACACAAATTTGACCAATAATTTGTCAATACGTTTCTCATAATGGAATATGATTTGAAATATTATGTGATGATGATAATAATAATCATAATAATAACAATATTGAAGAGGATGATGATATTGTGATGAAATTTGCTGTAAAGGTTCATAAAATGAATATATGGATAGAAATTGAAATCAATGCCCTGTCAGGGCAATTGAACTTATAGTTATCTTGAAAGATTATCCTTCTAATCAGTAGTAGATTTTGAAGGGCATTTTACCCTAAAGAAAAAACTTTGAATTCACCTCCCTCTCCCAGGTCCATTCCACAGAGGTTTTAATCAGTGCTTCCCGCCATCCCTAAGCTCCCGGAAACTCTGGACATGAGTCTTACATGTGGTAGTTACTTTATCAACCCTCACAGGTAAGCAAAGGATTGTTGCATTTTACCGGTTCATTCATGCAATGAAAGTAAAGATCTGAAAAGGTGTGTACAATAGCAGACAAAGCAAATGAGAAAAAACAAAAAAATCCAAAAAATCTGCCTGCCCAGCCATGGAGATAAGATTTCTCTGACTTCCTTATTAGTAATCAGCGAGGTTGAATATAAATAAGAAAAATCCCTAAACATCCACCTGCCTCAACTGGAGATAGATTCTCAGACCTCCTGATTAGTAATCAGGTGGTTGAACAAAAAAAAACCCAAACCCAAAACATCTACCTGCCTCGATGGGGGTTTGATTATCGGGCCTCCTTTTAGTAAAAAGGGGGGTTGAACAAAAAAAAAAACCCTCCCCAAAAACATCCACCGCCTCGACGGAGGGTGATTTCGGCCTCCTTTTTTGTTAAAACAGGGGGTTGAACAAAAAAAAAAAACCTCCCAAAAAAAACCACCTGCCTCGAATGGGATAGATTTTTCAGGGCCCCCCTTATTTGTAATCAGGAGGTTGAACAAAAAAAAAAACTTTCCCAAAAAACCCTCCCCCTGGGCCCCGATGGAGATAGTTTCTCAGACCTTTCCCTTTTTTAGTAATCAGGGGGGTTGAACAAAAAAAAAAAAATCCCCAAAAACATTTACCCCGCCTCGATGGAGATAGATTCTCAGACCTCCCTTTTTAGTAAACAGGAGGTTGAATCTCCAGTCGAGGCAAAAGTGATTTTTTTTTTGATGTTTTTTTTTTTGTATTTTTCCCTTTTTGCCCTTTTCTGGCACCTTCTCAAAATACCTTTTTATATCTTTAAAATGAAAACAAGTGCCTGTCTCTATTTTGTTTTTTTGGAAAAGATAGGTGGAAATGTTCTTTTATGAATTATTATGAACTTTTTGAAAAGACTGCCGGGCTCAGTTTTTATTCAATATAAAAGATTTAAACTTTTTCCAGTGCAAAGCTCCCGATTTGACTGCATTTTTTTTTTAAGCGGGGTTTGGAGGCCCGGGTTTAAGGGAATGGAGAAAGTTTGGGAGGAGGGTGGTGGACATTTAAAAATGCCCGAGTTTTATTTTTATATGTGGGAAAATTTCACTTTTTAATTTTTGAATTTTTAATGTCAATTTCCCCAAATGAAGGTTGACAAATTAATGTTAATTCAATCCTCGCCAAATTTAAAGGTATAATTTTTGGGGGGCATGATAAATAATAAAATGATGTTTAAAGGGGAAAAATAAATAATTAAAGGGCAGCATTTAAACAGAAAATGACAATTTTAAACCAAGAAATGAAATGGAAAAAGAATGTAATTTTTAAAAAAAAAATTGAGGTTCTTTATTTAATGCATTTTTTTTTTAAAACAAATTTTTTGGGAAACCCCTCTTCTGGGGATTGAAATCCATTGTTTTAGTGTGAGGTTTAAAATGCATTTTTGGGAAACCTTTTACAAAATAGTAAAAAGGGACCCCAAGACTATGGAAACCCCGTTTTTTTTCCCAGTTTCTGAAGTGTTTAACTGTAATACCCCCCCTTTTTTAGGACCCTTGTCTGACGAAAATTATGTTCTGTCAAAATCTGGTGATTAAAAAAAAAATAAAATGAGTAGATGTGATCAAATATAAGGGGAACACACAAAAAAAAACAACGTTTCGGCCCCTTTGGGCCCTTTCAGGAGGGGCGTAAACAAAAAACAAAAACAAATTTTTTTAATTTACAAAATGTCACCTTTTTTTCAAAAATGGAAAAAAGTTAATGTGAGGAAAAGGGTCGGTGTTGATGCAAGAAGTGGCCCCGAGATAGGGGGAGAGAGAGAGAGGGGGGGGGGGGGGGAAGGGGAAATAAGAGAGAGGGGAGAGATGGATAGATAGAAGGTAGGTAGATAGATAGATAGAAAAGATAGATTGGCAGATAGATAGATAGATAGATGTAGTTTGATAGATAAAGATAAGAGAAAGGGAGAGAGGATGTAAACTTCCGTGAGGGGGGTCGGTTTAGACTGGTAGAAAGGGGTTAGGGTAGGGGGTATGTTAAAAGGGAAAGATGAAGGCGGAGGAAAAGGTTTAAAAAAGAAAAGTTGTAAAAATTTTAAAGTTAAATTTGGGGAGACTTTTAAAATCAGGGGAAAAAAAAAAAAAAAAAATTTAGGGGGGGGGGGGGGGGGGGGTTTTTTTTTTTTTTATTAGAAGAAAAAAGAAAAAGGGGAGAAAGGAAAAAAAAAGTAAAAAATGAAAAAGAAAACTTTTCGAAGGATGATGATGGAATCGTTGATCCCCAGGGGTTGGAGGGAAAAAAATAAACAAAAATAGAAAAGGGCTTAAAGCAAACCGAAAGAAGAAAATTTAAAACTGGTAGAGTTGGAGATGGTAAAATGGGGAGGGGCGGTGAGGGGGGAGAGGGCCCCCCCTGAGGCGAAGGAGAGTGGGGTAAATATTTTGGGCGTCCCGGCGGTCCAGATTCTAGGGGGGGATGGAGGGGATGGATAGAAGGATTTGGGGGTGGGGGAAAAAGGAGGAAGGGAAGGAGTGTTTAGTGAAAAAGGGGGGTAAAGAAAAGAGGAGGGGGTAAGGGGGGAGGATTTTTAAAAGTGCATAGGAGAGGGGACTCGGACTAGCAGTGGTTGGGCCCATTAAAAATTTAAAAAAATAAATTTAAAAAAATTTAAAAAGTAAAGAAAAAATTTTTGTACGGGTGGTGGTCATGAAAAAACCGTTTAAAAATAATTTATATATTTTAAAGGTCATTATTGCTGTGCCCCCTTGAACAATACTCTTTTTTGATAATGATCCTAATTTTTAGTAATTTTAAATTTTAAAAAAATAATAATTAATAATAAATAAAATAATTTAATTTTTTTAAAAATGATAAAAAATAATAAAAAGAATAATAAAAAAAACTAAAAAAATAATAGAAATAATAATAGGAATAAAAAATAGCAAAAAATAATAATGATGAATTGATAAAAAATAAAAAATTTAAAAATAATTTTTATAATTAATAATAAAAATTTAAATTTTTAAAAAATTTATAATAAATTTTTAATAAAAAATTTTTTTATAAATTATTCATAAAATAATAAAAGAAAATAATAATAAATTAAAAAATAATAATAATTTTTAATAATGAAATGTTTAAAGATAATAATTTATAACAATTAAAAGCAC
>NW_027623315.1:0-10284 GCF_034508935.2 Berghia stephanieae
TTTTTTTCAAAGCCAAAATGTGTGTGATGTAATTGATTTTTTAAGCTAAAATTTATGAAATATAAACTCGATAGCAAAAATTTATCTAACCAAAACATTTGAAGTAAAACATTGTTGGCTAAAAATGTGAAGTTAAAGTTTTCTTACCAACATTTGGGAAGTAATCATTTTCAGGTCAAAGTTTATGAAATACAAACTGTATGACAAAAATGTATGAAACTAAAGTTTTTTAAAAATCGAAATAGTGTCTGGTGAAAAAAATAAATAAATAAAAATTAAAAGTTTTGTGGTCAAAATGAGTGAAGTAAAAGATTTTTCGACCAAAATTTATAAAATAAAAGTATGCGTGTAAAAATGTATGAAATGAATACTTTCTATCCAAATCTATGCAATGAAATGTTTTTAGACCAAAATGTTTGTAGTAGTAGTATCTTGATAAAGTTTATGAATAAAGTATTATTTCTAACAAAAATATGTGAAGCAATAATTTTCCGACCAAATTGTCTGAAATGGACGTTTTCCAATCAAAATGTGAAAAGTAATAATGTTCTGACCCAATTATGAAATGAAAATTTTCTGTCAAAAATTGTATGAAATTAAATTTTTCTGGTCGAAATGTGTAAAGTAAAAGTTTTCTGACCAAAATATAATAATATTATGACCAACGGTTATGAGATCAGAATACATATTCTCTCCAAATTGTCATTCTATCAAAAAATTGTATGAAATTTAATTTTCTAATCAAAATGTGTGAAGTAAAAGTTTCTGGTTAAAAATTGTATGAACGTTTGCCAGCAAAAATGTATGAATGTTTTCTGGCCAAATATATGAAGTAAACAATTTTTTAGGGGGTCAAAAATTATATAATTAGAATATTCTTTTGACAAAATTGTAGGAACGTCAAAACCACTGAAATAAAAGTTTTCAGGATAAATTGTATTAACGAAATTTTCCAGGCAAAATTTTGCGAAGTAACATTTGTCTGACCAAAAGATGTAAAGTATACTTTTTCTGACCAAAATGTGAGAAAATAAAATGTTTTCTACTAGAACTTCATAAGGTAAATGAAACTTTTTTTTTTGACAAAACATGTGTAGCAATAGTTTTTCTGTAAATGTATTGTATCATAAATTATTGAAACCGTTACAAAATAAAAGACTTTTCCATGTCTTTCGCTTTTTGAGGCCTTCTCGAGGATTTGACAAAGGCAGAAAGTTTTGAATTTTCAAAGTGCTGACTACTTACCCTGCAGAATTACCATCGACAGAGTAGAGACATAGCAGATATGACTGGTGATCCTATATTATTACAGACAGAAGCAGAGATGTCCTACAATTGTTGTAGAGGTGCGATGTCGGATACGACACCCAAAGTTTTGCCATAATTTTCAATTTTATTTTGTTACCATCAAAGTATAACGTTTTCAGTCGTCCTGCTAAAATTATCAATGACATGATTAATGTCGATCCCACAAAGGTTATGAGTAAACCTTTGTTCTTCTCCCCGGTAGGGGCCAAATAACCTCAACTACAGGCGTGCGGGCTATCCTTGAACACGACAGTTCAAACCCTAGTTCAACCTATTTCAAAAAAAAAATACTCCTTACAAAACCTAAATGGTTTCGGAAGAGTTTATTCAAAACCTGCAGTTGAAGTTCAATCCTCTCTGTTTCACTCTTTTAGCTCCGAAAGTCGATGGAATCACTTCGTAGTTTAGTAAACCAAAACCAAAATCAAAACCAAAACCAAGGTCAATGTCACCCAAAAGATAAGATAAGGGATATGAAATAGAAATCTCACCAAAACGTGTAAGATTCGAACTATTTCCAATGAAAAAACAGTTTACCAAACCTGCATTTGAATTGCAACCCTCTCTTTTACACTGTTATAGCTCCAAAGGTCGCTTGAATTACTTAGTAGTTTAGTAAACCAAAACCAAAACCAACCCAAAAGATAAAATTAGGGTAATAAAGTGCTAGACGTCGACCCAAAATGAGTGGAGTAAAAATTTTCTCGCAAAATACAGGAAACAAAAGTGATCTGACAAAAACACCAAAATGGAAGTTTTCTAACCAATTACGTGTGAAGTAAAATTTTCGTGACAAGAAAATTGTAAAGTTAGAGTTTAAGTTTTCTGGTCAAAATTTATGAAATAAGACTGTTCTGTTCAAAATCTATGAAATTTAGTTTTATAATGAAAAAGAATTAATGAAATGAAGACTGTACACGCTAAAATGTATGAGAAAAAATATTCTGAACAAAATGTTTGAAATGAAAGTTTTCATGATAAATTTTATTGCGTAATATTTTATATCTGAATAATATATATGTACATAACGTTTATAGCTAAATTTTATGAACTAGCTTTTTGTTGTTGCTTTTTTTTTATTCTAATGTGTGAAGTAAAAGTTTTGGGCCCCCAAAAAATATTGTAAAGTAAAAGCAAAAGTTTTTCTAGCCAAATTGTGTACGATATAAATTTCCTGGCCAAAATTGATGAAATGAAAATTTTCTGTCCATATAATGTATGAAACGTTATCTTTCTGGTCAAAATGTATGAAGTAACGGTTTTCCGGGTAAAACACATGAATTAAAAGTTTGCTTGCAAAAATGTGTACAATAAAAGTTTTCTGGCTAAAGTATATAAAGTAACATTTTTCTGGCTAAAATGTACGATGTAGCGGTTTTCAGGACAAAATGTGTGAAGTTAAAGTTTCATAGCCCGAAATGTGTTATATAAATTATCAGTCAAAAACCTGTGAAATAAAAATTTTAGGGTCAAAATTTAGGAAATTAAATTTTTCTAGCCAAAATGTATGAAATGTAAGGGTTTTTTTTTTTACCAAAATGTGTATAGTAGAAATTTGTTGCTATGATAAAATCAATGTTTTGTGTGTGTCTCTCTCTCTCTGTGTGTGTGTGTGTGTGTGTGTGTGTGTGTGTTTTCCCCAAAAAATTATGAAATGCACGTGTTCTCGTCCTCAACGCAAAACAATTTCTTGTCAAAATTATAAAATAACTGTTTTCAAGCCATTTTGACCAGAAAAGTTTATTTCACGTACTTCAATCAGATTTTTTTTGGCGGTTTCAAATGATCTTTAAGAAAATCTCTTGACCTCGTTAACCGACCACCTGCTTTATTAAAGAAACATCAAAAATCGCTAGTAACCTATATTTGACCAGAAAAGTTTATTTCACGTACTTCAATCAGATTTTTTTAAAATTTCATATATTTTGACCAGCTAACTTTTACTTTATGTATTTTGGGACAAAAGAAAAATCAAAACAAAACAAAAAACAAATGAAAAATAAATATATAAATAGATAAATATTTCGAAAGAAACAGCAAAAAAAAAATTTCGTTAATACAATTTATCCTGAAAACTTTTATTTCAGTGGTTTTGACGTTCCTACAATTTTGTCAAAAGAATATTCTAAATATATAATTTTTGACCCCCTAAAAAATTGTTTACTTCATATATTTGGCCAGAAAACATTCATACATTTTTGCTGGCAAACGTTCATACAATTTTTAACCAGAAAACTTTTACTTCACACATATTGATTAGAAAATTAAATTTCATACAATTTTTTGATAGAATGACAATTTGGAGAGAATATGTATTCTGATCTCATAACCGTTGGTCATAATATTATTATATTTTGGTCAGAAAACTTTTACTTTACACATTTCGACCAGAAAAATTTAATTTCATACAATTTTTGACAGAAAATTTTCATTTCATAATTGGGTCAGAACATTATTACTTTTCACATTTTGATTGGAAAACGTCCATTTCAGACAATTTGGTCGGAAAATTATTGCTTCACATATTTTGTTAGAAATAATACTTTATTCATAAACTTTATCAAGATACTACTACTACAAACATTTTGGTCTAAAAACATTTCATTGCATAGATTTTGGATAGAAAGTATTCATTTCATACATTTTTACACGCATACTTTTATTTTATAAATTTTGGTCGAAAAATCTTTTACTTCACTCATTTTGACCACAAAACTTTTAATTTTTATTTATTTATTTTTTTCACCAGACACTATTTCGATTTTAAAAAAACTTTAGTTTCATACATTTTTGTCATACAGTTTGTATTTCATAAACTTTGACCTGAAAATGATTACTTCCCAAATGTTGGTAAGAAAACTTTAACTTCACATTTTTAGCCAACAATGTTTTACTTCAAATGTTTTGGTTAGATAAATTTTTGCTATCGAGTTTATATTTCATAAATTTTAGCTTAAAAAATCAATTACATCACACACATTTTGGCTTTGAAAAAAATTAATTTCTTAGGTTCAATTGATATATTCTGTTCTGAAAACTTTTATTTAATAAATTTTGACCGTCTTGTAAATCGCCATTAGGTATTACTACGCATTTGACAGATGTTTTTGTATGATATTACACTACCGACTAAAAGACTGCACGTCTACGTCTTACACATTGGGTGTTACTGATCATTTGGGTTATCATCTTAAAAAAATATAGCAGCTGTTAGGACAGCGTTTCACTGGGATAAAATATATTATCTGCTCAGATCGATAAAATTTGAGGAAAAAACACCAGCTGTTATCTAAAAGTGTTGTGGTATCAAATATCTAATAACTTCGACAATGTTACTGGAGAAGTACAGTAAATATAGTGTCAAACCCTGAAAATGTGCGTTAAAAACATTCATGGTTTAATGTCATAAATAGAGATAATGTATACCTGGTTTATAAAATTTACTATTCCTACACAAAATTTTTGTTACATTTTCAATTAGGTTATGTCTTGGTATGATAACCATAATATAGGACATGAAGTGATGGAATTGTCTTTTCATTTTTTTTCATCAAAATCTATTTCACGAAGTGAGTAACTTGGCAAGGACATGTAATTGTATTAAGTAATTGATCAATCAATATTGTGTATTGTAATGATTGTTGTGTTTCATTTATTTATTTCTTGCTGCGAAAAAAAATTCAAGTCCATGATACAAAAGACGAAACCCGCCGCATGTTGAAAATGACGGGTACAAGTATTATATCAGACAAGAATATTTTTTATTAAAAAGCAGCCAAGTTAAATAAGTCCGTGTGTTAAAAGTTGTTGGAGTTTTACAAAAGCTTTTGTCACCAATTCTTTCTAGTTTTGATTCAGATGTAATTTTTACATTAACCCAATCAAAATGTTTCCAAAAATGATATTGGGTAAAGAGAATATGACTGTAAAACATGATATTGGGTTTAACTCGTGTGGACACATGGACATTGCTTATCGGTCGTATTTCTGTTTAATTGATCCTACGTGAAATTTCAATGAAAACATTCACCTCCTATTGCACCCATCTACAAGTCGTATTCACATAGTGAAGAGGCTTTAATTGGTCGATGGATAGATTGTTTAACTACCATACCAAAACGTCTTGATTTCGAATTCATGTTCTAATCTCTATACCGGAGGTTTCTACAATATCAACATTGTCTACGGGGATTGTATTAAGTGTATGACGTCATCTCATTTATTTTACCAGACCTAGACAAGAACGCTACCTACTTTAATTGCATTAAATAAAATTCTCCGTCGTCTTATTTTAAAAAATAAAGCAAATGGCATTTAAGACGGAAATTACAAACTACAAGACCCGCTTTAGAAAAATGACCCAAGAAAAAAAACAAAAACAACACAACCATACATGATAATTCTTCCATCCCAGTACAGTAAATCACTGGAAAAACTACATAATTCTTTAAAATTGATTGTTTGAGACGACAAGGGTGACAGCAAACAGACACTTTGTTTCTAAATTCACCAATTAACCATGTGTCGATTTCATATGGTGATCCCTTTCGTTGATAAGTGGTAAGGCGTTTAACTATTAAACAAAACTTCTCATGATTAAGTCTGTATAGAGATATTACACCTATTTTAAGTCAGTTTGAACCTATGATTATTAAAAAAATATATCAACATTGATTACCGCGAGTAAAATTGTGCGTGACATCGTGTTATTTCGGACATTTTCGTATTTAAGATTCACAGACATCACCAAATCAGGACAATGCAACTACTAACGTGTCTGTGATTACGGTTTATTAAGTCCAGATCATAATTTGTTAATTCGAAAAATAGTCGTTTGGTATCATCGATTCTAAAATCCGTTTTCAAAAAGAGGAGGGGAATACGAAGAAAGGGGATTTGACTGACATGGTATCTACTTTAATCTGTTTTTCTCTTAACAATAATCTGAATCGAATAAAAGTGTTCATCATAATTTCAGTGTTGAGTTCACTTCTTGAAACGAAACGAATGTACTCGTATTTGTTACACCCTGCACTATCTTTGATTTATCTCTTCTTCGTTTGGTGGGTAAATTATCTTTACGGTCGCATCATTGGACACGCGTGATAATTATTTTTTATTGAAGATGTGTATATATCAAGATCTTTTTTAGTTAAATAATGGAATTTTTTTTTTTGATGCTAGAAATTTTAAATTCATGATGCGATCGTAATGGCGAGGTGACACAAAATAAAATGAGATATTTAGAATGTAGTGTCCAATGAGGCGAGATAATCAAAATTACAGTCACAGTTACTTAAGTTGATAGTATAGTATTTTTTTTTTCTATAACGTTTTCGCGAAGTCTTGTGATGAATGACTAAATAACTCGAACTAATTATTTAGAGCAGCTGTATTCCATTTATTGAATTAGACTGTAAAATATGAAGAAGGAGGGGGGTTACACTTGGAGATGATCGCTGTTAACTAATCATCGTTGTCAATTGGGTGATAACACGAACGGAATAAAGATGTACTATTGAAAAGTACTTTCAGCTTGATCCAACAGACCTAGCTACCTTATTATTGTGTTGTATGGATAGGGGAATAAAAACAACAAAACAAAACAAACAAACTCGAACCCACTCCTTTTGTGTGTAAAGCGAGAGCTCTACCAATTGATGTTCCCTTCTAGAGGTTAGGTAGCGCACTTTTATCCTATCGATCAGAAGACTGGTGATAATAATGTAACTGTATTACAAACCAGTATTTAAACGAGAGAACATCTAAAAAAAAATAACAATAATAATTTTAAAATGCAGTCAGAACGTAGGGTTTTGACTTTTAACGTAAAATAAACCACCAGGTGCAGTTGTAAGAAAGAAAACGAATACCAAGACTGTTTCTCACGATATTTAATCTTCGAGGTTGTTTGAAAACGGGTTTATCTAAATATAAACACGAGAGGGCGATAAAGCCTGTGAACTCTCAAGCAGGGAGGGTAAATGTGTTCCAGATGTGGGTGTGGAAACACGCTCAAAAGCTAATGAGATTTGTAGATATTTGTCATGGGAAAGTTTATAATAATTCTCTTAAAAAAAAAAATAGTTCTAAGTCCAGGAGTCAAACCTGGGAATTGAATAAACACTCCTTATACGATAGCGTGGTCCAGCGGCGTGGTCTTTGCTTCGTATCTTAAAGGTTTCAAATTCGACTACCCGTTACGCTGCGTGGTATTTAACAAGTTACCTTGTTTTACCTCATTTTTACGGCGCTGAGCTGCGGCTGATGCCTTGGTTATGTCAGTCTTCATTTGGACTAGACGCTAAAGACACATTTCCCATTGGGAATTAAGAAAGGGATATTCTATATTTAATCAATAACTATAAGTCATTAGACTCAGCTGCTCTGAATGACCTTGACCTATTTTTTTGCCGCGCTGCTGTGCGGCTGACGCCTGAGCTATTTGCCCTTTGACCTTTGAGGGAATCAATGGACTTTTAATTGATTAAATTAATAAGTCATTAGACTCAGGAGCAAGAAACCAATTTAAAAGAACAACGCGGCTCAGCGTTATAGTCCTTGGACTGTACTGCGTGACCTCAATTTGCGCTGCGGTGCTGCGGCGCGGCTGAACCAGCCGGAACCTAATAACACCGGGATAGGATCCTTTTAGCCGTTCAATCAGCTGTATAGCCCTATTATTACGCAATTAACCATTCGATACATAATCGACGGCAAATCGAACACTCAATAAACACACGCGCTCATCTTACTGATCAAAACAAACAATGCGTATTAACAGTTAACAAATAAGAAGAAGAAAATAAAAACCGTCCAAAGTATCAATCAAACGGAATGAGAACTAAACATTGGTATAAGAGATGATGACAACCAATCGGATACTAGATATTTGAACTTGTAGGTTTGAAAGAACCAATCAAATGATTTCAATAAGCATTAGTATCAGAAAACTAGGTCAAATACAATCTAATATCCAATAAGATAATTGTATATTTAATTAATAACTATGAGTCATTAGACTCAGGTGCATGAAACGGACGTATTATAAAGCATTTGACCATTCGATATATAATCGAACTCAAAATGGGAATTGAATAAACATTCAATAACAAATAATAACAATGAGTCCTTATAAATACATAATCAAACTAAAATCAATACATAATAGATCTAAAAATATCGATTAGCAGGTAAAAAAACGATCACACCAATCATCCACATCCATCTTTTTAATCTGGTTCTAGTCATTCAGCTCACTATATACTACTAACGCTTAACATGTAGGACGAGACCTATTAGGCTATATTATCAACATTTTTTTTCCTATAGAGACAATGCTGTTAACAGCCAGGTACTCATTTTGCACCCGAATAAAGTGAGTTAAAGTGAGATAAAGAGCATATTTAAAGAACTAAACTATGCGACGCTGAGAGTGAGACTAGAACCCTGGAACTTCCGTTCCAAAGGCAGCAGCCTCTTATGGTTCTCACACTACTATGTTATGACGATCGACCCAATCAGCAAAGTCCGGTCCCCATTCGTGCACCGTCGCGAACCCGCCTGGCAGCATCGTCACAACACACCGTTCAACTAGATGCTCTGCCGTTTCGAGTTCTTGCCCACATCCAAAGGAGAGTGTCATACCACAAGAGGACAACACAGCCGCACTGGAACCTCCGATCTTAGACTTATTTTATAGTTTTTGAAAACTTAAGGGGCGGTTTGGGTCCTTCAAAATTGTTTTTAAATCAACTATTGGCCGGTTTTAATAATTCTGTATCGTCATTATAGATAGTATGCGCTTGGCTAAGAAGCTCATAACATTGCCATCCGGAAGTATAACCGACCAATACACAAAACTGTGTAACCATGAATATTATAGTCTGGTTAATACAGTTCAGTGAAAATAACTCACAAACGCGGATGGCAAAATATAATAACAAAGCCTTGAGTGACGTCATCTTCGTTCTATCTATAGGTTAAAAAAAACATTTTTAGTGAAAATTATACATTATCTGAGTTGATACCCGTTTAGCGACCTGATTTGAGGGTCTGGCATAACAAAATATAACGACAAACTTTCCACAAAAATAATGAAGGAATGACCTCCATCAACAGTGTAGCATTTTTTTGTCCCCATAGAGAGATTTTACAGCTTTAGTTTATGGAATTTTTATTAGAAAATTACAAAGTTGTAAATCAATTTGATGTTAAAAATTTATTATTTGGATTATAAATTAAAATAGATACCTTATCAAAAAATGTCTCTATGGCGACATAATACAACTCTGTGATAACTGAAAATTTTCAGAAATTTTTATTGAATAGATTCTGATAAATGTTTTACACAGTATTCCAAAGCATACCCCTAGAAAAATGACATATTGAGAAAATACCAAAATAGCTTTCCGTTTTTCACACTTTTCCTACTACCTGCTCCCTTTCGATTGTTTTTTTTTACGTGCCTTTATTCTAGTCTATTTGGAGAATTTGCACTTCAATCATATTATTTCTATGAGAACAAAAATATCATTTTCCCTCAAAATCTCAAAATCAATATTTTAAAGGATTTTTCTAAAAATTAGATAACAAAGGACGATTGTAACACTCTCTAAATTGACGGAGCAAAAGTTGTTTAAAGAAGGTATTTTTCATCTTTATTGATGTTATACGTTTAGGTAAAATATTCACAGTATCCGTCAGCCATATAAAACGTACAAAAACACAAAGGTATGTGTAACCTCTTACGTTTATATAATATAGTATGCGCTTGGCTAAGAAGCTCACAACATTAGAAACCGGAAGTATAACGGACCTTCACACAAAACTATGTGTAACCTTGAACGTTTATAGTCTGGTTAATACAGTTTAGTGAGAATTACTCATAAACGCGGATGGCAAAAAACAATAACAAAGACCTACGTGACGTCATCTTCGTTCTAACTATAGATAGTATGCAGATGACGTCACTCA
>NW_027623316.1:0-10282 GCF_034508935.2 Berghia stephanieae
TTTGATTCAAATGCCCTTCACCTTGTCGAATCCCAAACGAACCTAACCAACTGACTGACTTACATCATAAAGACAACCCAAAAATTATGTACACACACAAACACACACACACACACACCCAAATATATTTCACCCCAAACACACAAACACACACACACAAAACACACACACACACAATATAAACACGTAAACACATTGGCAGACCACACGGATCAAAGACACATGTTATACAGACTGTATTTATAGAAACGTAGTGGCTATTTTTACTGTCCGGTAACAAACAAAAAAAAACAAACAAAAAAACCAAAAAAACTTGAGCTTTTATATAGCACAAGATCCACTAAACCTACAAAAGGCGATTTACAAAGGGTTCCTGACCAACAACAACCCCTAAAACATGCAGAACGATACATGACGCCTGTTCGACGATATTACATTTTTTCAGACAGAACAACGTTATTAATGGCCAGGTACTCATTTTAACTCTGAGTACGGTGAGAGAATGCGAGTAATGAGCCTCAACTAAGGCGCCGAGCGAGAAACAACCTAGGACCTTCCGATTCGAAAGCGAGTGTCATAAACCCCAAGATCACATAGCCCACAAAGATGGTTCTCGGGGCGATTTTTACAGTCAACATCTCGTCCAACCTTTACGTATGGTCACCAAGCATTGCAGGTACCTACGTCATGGTTTGGAGTCCCTTTGTACTTTTTGATTTAGCTTATCATAACAGCTTTAATTTCCGTACTCACTCTTGTCTTGTTGTGGTCATAACAAACAAATTCCTGTTAATTTAACACATTTTGGGTCATAACAAACATTCCTGTTAATTTAACACATTTTGGGTCATAACAAACAATTCCTGTTAATTTTAACACATTTTTGGTCATAACAAACAATTCCTGTTAATTTAACACATTTGGGTCATAACAAACAATTCCTGTTAATTTAACACATTTTGGGTCATAACAAACAATTCCTTTTAATTTAACACATTTTGGGCAAAACAAACAATTCCTGTTAATTTAAACACATTTGGGTCATAACAAACAATTCCTGTTAATTTAACACATTGTGGGTCATAACAAACAATTCCTGTTAATTAACACATTGTGGGGCATAACAAACAATTCCTGTTAATTTAACACATTTGGGGCATAACAAACAATTCCTGTTAATTTAACACATTTTGGGGCATAACAAACAATTCCTGTTAATTTAACACATTTTGGGTCATAACAAACAATTCCTGTTAATATAACACATTTGGGGTTATAACAAACAATTCCTGTTAATTTAACACATTTTGGGTCATAACAAACAATTCCTGTTAATTTAACACATTTTGGGTCATAACAAACAATTCCTGTTAAGTTAACACATTTTGGGTCATAACAAACAATTCCTGTTAATTTAACACATTTTGGGTCATAACAAACAATTCCTGTTAATTTAACACATTTTGGGTCATAACAAACAATTCCTGTTAATTTAACACATTTTGGGTCATAACAAACAATTCCTGTTAATTTAACACATTTTGGGTCATAACAAACAATTCCTGTTAATTTAACACATTTTGGGGGTTTATAACAAACAATTCCTGTTAATTTAACACATTTTGGGTCATAACAAACAATTCCTGTTAATTTAACACATTGTGGGGCATAACAAACAATTCCTGTTAATTTAACACATTTTGGGTCATAAAAACAATTCCTGTTAATTTAACACATTTTGGGGTCATAAAAAACAATTCCTGTTAATTTAACACATTTTGGGTCATAACAAACAATTCCGTTAATTTAACAACATTTATGGGGTCATAACAAACAATTCCTGTTAATTTAACACATTTTGGGTCATAACAAACAATTCCTGTTAATTTAACACATTTTGGGCATAACAAACAATTCCTGTTAATTTAACACATTTTGGGTCATAACAAACAATTCCTGTTAATTTTAACACATTGTGGGTCATAACAAACAATTCCTGTTAATTTAACACATTTGGGGCATAACAAACAATTCCTGTTAATTTAACACATTTTGGGACATAACAAACAATTCCTGTTAATTTAACACATTTTGGGTCATAACAAACAATTCCTGTTAATTTAACACATTTTGGGTCATAACAAAACAATTCCTGTTAATTTAACACATTTGGGTCATAAAAAAACAATTCCTGTTAATTTAACACATTTTGGGTCATAACAAACAATTCCTGTTAATTTAACACATTTTGGGTCATAACAAACAATTCCTGTTAATTTAACACATTTTGGGTCATAACAAACAATTCCTGTTAATTTAACACATTTTGGTCATAACAAACAATTCCTGTTAATTTAACACATTTTGGGTCATAACAAACAATTCCTGTTAATTTAACACATTTTGGGTCATAACAAAAAAATTCCTGTTAATTTAACAGATTTGGGTCATAACAAACAATTCTTGTTAATTTAACACATTTTGGGGCATAAACAAACAATTCCTGTTAATTTAACACATTTTGGGTCATAAAAAACAATTCCTGTTAATTTAACACATTGTGGGCATAACAAACAATTCCTGTTAATTTAACACATTTTGGGGCATAACAAACAATTCCTGTTAATTTAACACATTTTGGGTCATAACAAACAATTTCCTGTTAATTTAACACATTTTGGGTCATAACAAACAATTCCTGTTAATTTAACAAATTTTGGGTCATAACAAACAATTCCTGTTAATTTAACACATTTTGGGTCATAACAAACAATTCCTGTTAATTTAACACATTTGGGTCATAACAAACAATTCCTGTTAATTTAACACATTTTGGGTCATAACAAACATTCCTGTTAATTTAACACATTTTGGGTCATAAAACAATTCCTGTTAATGTAACACATTTTGGGTCATAACAAACAATTCCTGTTAATTTAACACATTTTGGGTCATAACAAACAATTCCTGTTAATTTAAAAACATTTTGGGTCATAACAAACAATTCCTGTTAATTTAACCCCATTTTGGGTCATAACAAACAATTCCTGTTAATTTAACACATTTTGGGTCATAACAAACAATTCCTGTTAATTTTAACACATTTTGGGTCAAAAACAAACAATTCCTGTTAATTTAACACATTTTGGGGTCATAACAAACAATTCCTGTTAATTTAACACATTTTGGGGCATAACAAACAATTCCTGTTAATTTAACACATCTTGGGTCATAACAAACAATTCCTGTTAATTTAACACATTTTGGGTCATAACAAACAATTCCTGTTAATTTAACACATTTTGGGTCATAACAAACAATTCCTGTTAATTTAACACATTTTGGGTCATAACAAACAATTCCTGTTAATTTAACACATTTTGGGTCATAACAAACAATCCTGTTAATTTAACACATTTTGGGGCATAACAAACAATTCCTGTTAATTTAACACATTTTGGGGCATAACAAACAATTCCTGTTAATTTAACACATTTTTGGGTCATAACAAACAATTCCTGTTAATTTAACACATTTTGGGGCATAACAAATAATTCCTGTTAATTTAACACATTTTGGGGCATAACAAACAATTCCTGTTAATTTAACACATTTTGGGTCATAACAAACAATTCCTGTTAATTTAACACATTTTGGGCATAACAAACAATTCCTGTTAATTTAAACACATTTTGGGTCATAACAAACAATTCCTGTTAATTTAATACATTTTGGGGCATAACAAACAATTCCTGTTAATTTAACACATTTTGGGTCATAACAAACAATTCCTGTTAATTTAACACATTTTGGGTCATAACAAACAATTCCTGTTAATTTAACACATTTTGGGTCATAACAAACAATTCCTGTTAATTTAACACATTTTGGGGCATAACAAACAATTCCTGTTAATTTAACACATTTTGGGTCATAACAAACAATTCCTGTTTAATTTAACACATTTTGGGGCATAACAAACAATTCCTGTTAATTTAACACATTTGGGCATAACAAACAATTCCTGTTAATTTAACACATTTTGGGTCATAACAAACAAGTCCTGTCAGTTTAGCACATTTTGAGTTGAATCTTGCCTTCAGCAATCGTTTTCCCATTGCTTTCCATTCTAGAAGAGTCTTTTTTGTTTTTTTGTTAAATAATAGAGGAGCGACTCCGTGTAAATGTAAAAATAGCCCGAGAACCAGCTGACTGGACTGTAAAAATAGCCCGAGAACCAGCTTGACTGGACTGTAAAAATAGCCCCGAGAACCATCTTTACGGGACTGTAAAAATAGCCCCGAGAACCGTCTTTACGGGACTGTAAAAATAGCCCGAGAACCATCTTTACGGGACTGTAAAAATAGCCCGACAACCATCTTGACTGGACTGTAAAAATAGCCCCTGCGTTAGAAAACAATTTAAAATTCTGGAAGTCTTTTACTCTGTAATATTACTCTGTGTGGCTGTGTGGTCTTGTGGTATGACACTCGCTTTCGGATCGAAGGTTCTGGGTTCGAGCCTCGCTCGGCGCATAGTTGAGGCTGATTACTCACATTTTATCACCGTACTCAGATGTAAATTGAGCACCTGGCAATTAACAGCGTTGTCTCTGTCTGAAAAAATGTAATATCGCCAAACAGGCGTCATGATTTGTCCTACGTTAAGTGTTGTTGTTGGTCAGGGACCCCTTGTAAAGCACTTTGAGCACGTTTAGTGGATACTTTCGCTATATTATAAAAGATCAATTTTTTAGTTAGTGTGTTGGGTTTTTCCTCCTCTCTTTATCACGGTGTTTTGTTCCTTCTTCGGTAAATTCATATTTTCATTTCAAACTTTGACATTGAGGAAGAAAACGTGATGCCAAAAAACCGGTTCCTATTTCATTGGAAGTGTAAAACCAGTCTTCCGGAGGACTGAACATACTTTGTGTAATTGATTTTCTGGTGTCAGAGTGACGGCATCTTATTTTCTGGTCTAAATATTATATGCAGGTCGTCAATAAACATCTTCCATCCTCGCTCTTTTACGTCACATAATCCTAAAAAATCTGCCTATACATCCTGCTAGTGAAATAGTGATGTCACCTTTATGTAACCTATTCATTATTAGTACTCTGACGGATTGGATACATACACACTTCCAATGATTTAGGAACCAGAAAAATAAATAGATAGTTTGATATGTTTTGTTTTTTCTTTCCATGACAAACTTTGACACATGAACGATATGCTAAGGGACATAACTCGTGAAATTTTATATTATGACATGTGTCCATTTCCCCGTATGGTCTTCGTTTACACAAACCGACAAAAAGGTGGAAACGAGAAGGCTTTGGATGGGAACGGCACAGACATTGAACGTTTCGGATACAAACCCTTAGTCAGTACAACAATAAACAAAAGGAATGTTAAATTCAATTTTAATAAATGTAGGAAAATGTTCGCGTCATTTAATTATATTTGTTTTTAACAATCTCTTGTCTATTGTTTAACTGATGAAGGGTTTGTACCCGAAACGTTAGTTGTCTGTACTGTTCCATCCGAAGCCTTTCCAGCTTGACCTTTTTGTTGGTATTTTCACGATCCCATGCGCTAGGCGCTCCACACGTCCATACCAGCATCAAGATGGTCTACCACGACACAAAAACATCTTCTGGGGTCTCCAAATATGTCATCACGGAGACCTGGGGAAGAAAGGAATCAAGATTACATCTCTCTCTCTCTCTCTCTCTCTCTCTCTCTCTCTCTATCTATCTATCTATCTATCTATCTATCTTTCTGTCATCACGGAGACCTGGGGGAAGAAAGGAATCAAGATTACATCTCTCTCTCTCTCTATCTATCTCTCTCAGTCTCTCTTTCTCTCTCTCTCAGTCTCTCTCAGTCTCTCTCTCTTTCTCTCTCTCTCTCTCTCAGTCTCTCTTTCTCTCTCTCTCTCAGTCTCTCTCTCAGTCTCTCTCAGTTTCTCTCTCTCTCAGTCTCTCTCTCTTTCTCTCTCTCAGTCTCTCTCTCAGTCTCTCTCCCTTTCTCTCTCTCTTTCTCTCTCTCTCAGTCTCTCTCTCAGTCCCCTCTCTCTCTCTTTCTTTCTTTCTTCCCTTCATTTTTCTCTCTCTCTCTCTCTTTCTCTATTTCTCTTTCTTCTCTCTCTCTCTCTCTTTATCTCTCTCTCTTCTATATTTCTCTTTCTCTCTCTCTCTCTCTTTCTCTATTTCTCTTTCTTTCTCTCTCTATCTCTCTCTCTCTCTTTCTCTATTCCTCTTTCTCTCTCTCTCTCTCTCTCCTCTCTCTCTTACCCTCTCTTTCTCAATCTTTGTTATTGTAACGCATCTTGTAAGAGCTAAGTGACTTCAAAAACCTTTAAATGCTTTATGTAACAAATAATTCCAGGGGAAGACTGGAATAACCCAAGGCATCAGCCGCAATGCAGCGCCACAAATTGAGGCGACTTGCTCAAAGCCACACAGCGCAGCGGCGGGTGATCGAACTCGGTACCTTTCGGATACGAAGCAGAGACCGTACCTTTGAGACAATTTCGTGCAGATAACATTTTTCAAATTTATCTTTAACAATATTCATTGTCAATTTGACAGTTTTTAGTACGTATCTCTGTTTGAAATTATTGAATATCTAATTCTAACAAACTTCGCGGCGTTTGTGTGTTGAACCCGTGACCTCAAGAAATTTGGGAGAGCGGTTCAAGATAGACATAGAGTTTGAAACCACTTTTTGTTTGGGGGGGGGGGGGTGGGGGGTGGATAGCTCTGACAGTAGCGCTACCATCTCCACGGCCAGGCGGAATTGTCGTACCAGTAAGGTCGTGGGTTCGAGCTCCCATTGCCACGAAGTTTTTTAAATTCTCTATTATTCTCTTTACTGGCACTTTTCTACTCACTTCATTCCTTGTAAATATCTAATACTAACACGTAGAAGTGCCATGGTCTATTGTTTTTCCTATCAACATTCAATTGCCATGTTCCTTTTGTAACATTGAAGAGTTTCAATGAATGTATCTACAATAATATCCAATGTAATGATTAAATTGCATCCCTGGAATAGACACATTACTCACATTCTCTCACCATACTCAGGTATAAAATGACACCTGGCAGCTAAAAATGTTGTTTCTGTGAAGAAAAACAGTAAAATCGCCTTAATGGCGACATTTGTGTCATTACTACTGGCTTGAAATCTCGTATATATGAAGCGTCTTGAGCACGTTTAGTGGATATTGCGATATTCTTATTAGGGGGAGGGGGGGGGGTTAGGGGTCTCGGTTTAAATCAAAATCTATGATACTGAAATAGAGACAAAATATCAAAAGAGAGACAGTTATTCTTCTCATGACGTCATACCACGTGATATCATAAATGTAATCGAACCATTCCACGAATAGATGTCTGAAGACAATCTATCAACCAGATGTTCTGTGATGGAACTGTAAGGAAATCTATCAATCAGATGTTCTATGTTGGAACTGTAAGGAAATCTATCAACCAGATGTTCTATGTTGGAACTGTAAGGAAATCTATCAAACAGATGTTCTATGTTGGAACTGTAAGGAAATCTATCAACCAAATATTCTATGATGGAACTGTAAGGAAATCTATCAACCAGATGTTCTATGTTGGAACTGTAAGGAAATCTATCAACCAAATGTTCTATGTTGGGACTGTAAGGAAATCTATCATCCAAATGTTCTATGTTGGGACTGTAAGGAAATCTACCAACCAGATGTTCTATGTTGGAACTGTAAGGAAATCTATCATCTAAATGTTCTATGTTGGGACTGTAAGGAAATCTATCAACCAGATGTTCTATGTTGGGACTGTAAGGAAATCAATCAACCAGATGTTCTATGTTGGAACTGTAAGGAAATCTATCAACCAGATGTTCTATGTTGGGAATGTAAGGAAATCTATCAACCAGATGTTCTATGATGGAACGGTAAGGAAATCTATCAACCAGATGTTCTATGATGGAACGGTAAGGAAATCTATCAACCAGATGTTCTATGTCGGGAATGTAAGGAAATCTATCAACCAAATGTTCTACGTTGGAACAGTAAGGAAATCTATCATCCAAATGTTCTATGTTGGGACTGTAAGGAAATCTACCAACCAGATGTTCTATGTTGGAACTGTAAGGAAATCTGTCATCTAAATGTTCTATGTTGGGACTGTAAGGAAATCTATCAACCAAATGTTCTATGTTGGGACTGCAAGGAAATCTCTCAACCAGATGTTCTATGTTGGAACTGTAAGGAAATCTATCAACCAGATGTTCTATGTTGGAACGGTAAGGAAATCTATCAACCAGATGTTCTATGTTGGAACTGTAAGGAAATCTATCAACCAGATGTTCTATGTTGGGACTGTAAGGAAATCTACCATTCAAATGTTCTATGTTGGGACTGCAAGGAAATCTCTCAACCAGATGTTCTATGTTGGAACTGTAAGGAAATCTATCAACCAGATGTTCTATGTTGGGACTGTAAGGAAATCTATCAACAAAATGTTCTATGTTGGGAATGTAAGGAAATCTATCAACCAAATGTTCTATGTTGGGACTGCAAGGAAATCTCTCAACCAGATGTTCTATGTTGGAACTGTAAGGAAATCTATCAACCAGATGTTCTATGTTGGAACGGTAAGGAAATCTATCAACCAGATGTTCTATGTTGGAACTGTAAGGAAATCTATCAACCAGATGTTCTATGTTGGGACTGTAAGGAAATCTACCATTCAAATGTTCTATGTTGGGACTGCAAGGAAATCTCTCAACCAGATGTTCTATGTTGGAACTGTAAGGAAATCTATCAACCAGATGTTCTATGTTGGGACTGTAAGGAAATCTATCAACACAATGTTCTATCTTGGGAATGTAAGGAAATCTATCAACCAAATGTTCTATGTTGGAACTGTAAGGAAATCTATCATCTAAATGTTCTATGTTGGGACTGTAAGGAAATCTATCATCTAAATGTTCTATGTTGGGACTCTAAGGAAATCTATCAACCAGATGTTCTATGTTGGAACTGTAAGGAATTATATCAACCAGATGTTCTATGTTGGAAATGTAAGGAAATCTATCAACACAATGTTCTATCTTGGGAATGTAAGGAAATCTATCAACCAAATGTTCTATGTTGGAACTGTAAGGAAATCTATCATCTAAATGTTCTATGTTGGGACTGTAAGGAAATCTACCAACCAGATGTTCTATGTTGGAACTGCAAGGAAATCTATCATCTAAATGTTCTATGTTGAAACTGTAAGAAAATCTATCAACCAGATGTTCTATGTTGGAACGGTAAGGAAATCTATCATCTAAATGTTCTATGTTGGAACTGTAAGGAAATCTATCATCCAAATGTTCTATGTTGGGACTGTAAGGAAATCTATCAACCAGATGTTCTATGTTGGGACTGTAAGGAAATCTACCATTCAGATGTTCTATGTTGGGACTGCAAGGAAATCTCTCAACCAGATGTTCTATGTTGGAACTGTAAGGAAATCTATCAACCAGATGTTCTATATTGGGACTGTAAGGAAATCTATCAACAAAATGTTCTATGTTGGGAATGTAAGGAAATCTATCAACCAGATGTTCTATGTTGGAACTGTAAGGAAATCTATCGACCAAATGTTCTATGTTGGAACTGTAAGGAAATCTATCATCTAAATGTTCTATGTTGGAACTGTAAGGAAATCTATCAACCAGATGTTCTATGTTGGGACTGTAAGGAATTCTATCAACCAGATGTTCTATGTTGGAAATGTAAGGAAATCTATCATCCAAATGTTCTATGTTGGGACTGTAAGGAAATCTATCAACCAAATGTGCTATATTGGAACTGTAAGGAAATATATCAACCAGATGTTCTATGTTGGAACTGTAAGAAAATCTATCAACCATATGTTCTATGTTGGAACTGTAAGGAAATCTATCATCCAAATGTTCTATGTTGGGACTGTAAGGAAATCTATCAACCAAATGTTCTATATTGGAACTGTAAGGAAATATATCAACCAGATGTTCTATGTTGGAACTGTAAGGAAATCTATCAACCAGATGTTCTATGTTGGAACTGTAAGGAAATCTATCAACCAGATGTTCTATGTTGGGACTGCAAGGAAATCTCTCAACCAGATGTTCTATGTTGGAACTGTAAGGAAATCTATCAACCAGATGTTCTATATTGGGACTGTAAGGAAATCTATCAACAAAATGTTCTATGTTGGGAATGTAAGGAAATCTATCAACCAGATGTTCTATGTTGG
>NW_027623317.1:0-10285 GCF_034508935.2 Berghia stephanieae
AAGGGGCATCAAAAATTATAAACACAAAGTTATACTATGGCGACAATTAACACACACACACAACACACAATATATATAATATATATATATATATATATATATATATATATATATATATATATATATAGCAAATGTACAAACATGTAAAAATATACAACCAAGAACCAATAGCAACACCTTATATATTAATTTAATAAATTGAAATAGGCCATACCTCTGCCTTTAGTCCAAACTTGTGGTGTATTTTATATGTTGATTCACATAAGGATGTATTTGTATGCGGGTTGCGTGCCACGCAGCTTGGGTAATACGAGTGGATGCATAATGTGATCAGTACAATGTGGATAACATTTTCTAATTTGATGATTTATTATCAAGATATCGAAAACAAAGTGGGGGGGGGGGGGGAGGGAGGGGTGTTACTCGCATTATTTGATTTATAAGTCACACAGTACATACAATTTTTGTGTCGTAACATTTTGTGTTGAAAAGTTAGGAACAGCAGTAACAACATTTTGCAAATAATATTGTTTCCCTTATGAAAAATAATCTTTCGTTCTGCATGTAAATTGTTACTTTATTCGAGCGAAAAGCCATGAGAAGACTCATTTCGAAATAGAAGTTTGCCATGAAAAGAAATATCTCATGCAGCCGTCTTTCCCCGCTATCCTATACAACCATCCAAAACCTTTGTCATCCCTATCATCTGTAAATTCAAAATGATATATTGCATATCGACAAATTACACGATGGTGTCTCATTGAAAGAAAAGGATGATTTGTTTTTGTCTAATAGAAATCAGCTGGTAAACCGCAATTCTCCTCCTAAGAGTTGATTTCACATGTGGTTTTTATATTCCCCCTATGACATTTATTACTTTCAGTTTTTACACAATAATAAACTGACTCAGAAAGGTGTCAAATGTCATGCATGATTATAAAGTAATACTTTGACGGCCATGTCTTCGTTTTTGGACGCGTTTGTGACTAGAGGAGACGTTGAGAACTTGACTCGTGTGAGACTTTGTCGATCGAGTTAGTCGTATTTTGCTATATTCGCAACTAGATACTGTTCCTAATTGAAAACGAAAGCGAGATTTCAGATAGCCTTAACAGGGCTAACACAATTGTGGCTAGCCATAGAGGTGGGAGGCTAGCCTAGACATGTTTGTCCGTTATTTAGTACAAATTTTGGAATGCTAGCATTGAAAGTCCCGCCTTTTCACAATTTTTCATAGCTTTGTTGTTTTTTAAAAACAAAAAATCGTCAAGTTAGCCAAAAACGGCGAAAATTGCAGCTTTTGCGGCCAAATAAAATTGCAGCTTTTGGGGTCAAGGGTGAAATTTTGCGGCCGCGAAAAACTGCGGGACAGTTAGGGCAGAAGCGACAATAGCAATTGCTGGCTACCCTTATGATAGGACGCTAGTCAATCGCAAAATACTTTCGCCCTATATAACAAACGCAGCTACTCATTACCGCTGTGTTAAGAGAGGGTCAGAATATAATCTCGACTGCAACGGATCGATCGTGTTTCCTATGCGTATGAAGCGAGTGCCCTACCTACTGAGCTATCGGGATCTCCTCTCTTGATACACTAGAGTACTATTTAGGGAAAGGGGTAGATTATCTGGCTATCAAGCTCATTGATGCATCACAGAAATATACCTTCGTCAGAGTCAGAGTTCATCCGACTTACCTTGGAAGAGCGGAGGATTCCCCAGGCCTTATGACACCCAAATCCCATGTATTGTCCAATACCAACCTCCAGTAATCACAAGCGGTAGCGACCCAAAAAACAGACACAGGAATATGGTATGAGGAAAGCACCTGTAAGGCATGGGGTAATAATATTAATAATAATAATAATAATAATAATAAAATATAATAATAATAATAATAATAATAATAATAATAATTAATAATAATAATAATAATATATCTTTATTGTCCCCAAAAAAGTGGCAATTTGTCATTTGTTACACATTTATAACAATACAATATTGACATAGACACACTCACACAAGATGCACACTATTAACATAGTAGTTATCGTAAAAAAAAAAAAAAAAACAAAACAAAAACAAAAACAAAAAAAAAAAAAAAACCGCATCACCTTAACACCATCATCATCATCATCATCACATCATCATCATCATCATCATCATCATCATATTTTTCATCATATTGACAATTAACAATTTTTTTTAAAGCATTTAGTTAGAGCAATAATCACTAAACGCTCAAAGCGCTGTACAAGCGTCGCTAGCCACAACACTTAACATGTAGGATAGACATGATGCCAGTTTTTCGATATTACACGTTTTTTCCCCTACAGAGACAACGCTGTTAACAGCCATGTACTAATTTTCACCTAAGTGCGAGGAGAAATGCGAGTAACAGAGCCTTTTCAAGGACTCAATTATGCGCCATCCAGAGCGCAACTCGAACCTAGTGCTTCGGATCTGAAGGCGACAGTTCTATCACAAGACCACATAGCCATATCTGCGTTTATGTGTGTGCGTTTGTATTAGTGTTAGTGTAAGTGTGTGTGTGTGTGTGTGTGTATGCGTGTGTGTGTGTATACGTGTGTGTGTATGCGTGTGTGTGTGTGTGTCAGTGTGTGTGTGTGTGTGTAGGTTTTTATTTTTAGAATAGGTGTTCTAGTGGTATGACACTCGGCCTTTGATTTACTTGGAGGTCAATGGTTCGAATTCCTCTGTGGGCAAGGCAAAGTTGATGACTTACATTTTCTACCATGCCCATGTACAAGATGGCGCATTGCGAAAACAGCATTAAGTCTTTGAAAACTAAAAAAAACAAAACAAACAAAACAACAAAAAAAACACCCCCCCCCCCAAAAAAAAAAAACAACAAACAAAAAAACAAAACAAACAAACAAGCTTTACAGTCTTGCCTTTACGTTAATTATTGATGTTGGCTTGGAACTCCTAGAAAAGTACTTTGAACACATTTACTGGACATTGATCTTTATTGAAGACCAATTTGCAGCAGCCCCTTCCAGGTTTCTGGAGGAATGATAAAATTTTCTCCCTTGTCGTTCGAAGTTTAACGGAATGGACGATATAAGAAAAAAATGTACCTTTGTATCTAGTTTGACAGAAATGTTAAGGTTTTGTTTTTTGTTTTATTAGCTTTTTTTTTTTACAGAGCGCAATATGCATTAAACTGCTCAAAGCGCTTTACAAGGGGTCCCTGGCCAACACTAACACTTAACATGCAGGACAAATACTACCATTTTTTTCGCACAGAGACAAGCTGTAAAAAGTAATATATTAATGAATTGGTATTTTTTTTTCTTCTTTTTTTTTTCGAAGTCCGTATTCTTATTCTTATCTATTTTATTTTTTATTAATTATTATTATTATTATTATTATTATTATTTATATTATATTATTATTTTAGATTATTATTATTATTATTGTTATTGTTATTGTTATTGTTATTATTATTATTATTATTATTATTATTAATTATTATTATTATTATTATTATTATTATTATTATTAGTATCATTATTATTGTTATTATATTATTATTATTATTATTATTATTATTATTATATTTATTATGTATTATTATTATATTATTAATTTTATTATATTATTATTATTATTATATTAATATTATTATTATTATTATTATTATTATTATTGTTATTGTTATTGTTATTGTTATTATTATTATTATTATTATTATATTATTATTATTATTATTATTATTATTATTATTATTATTATTTATTATTATTATATCGTTTATCATTATACAACGTAGGTGCATAAAAACGCCGCCTTATTATTATTGTCATATTATTATTATTATTATTATTATTATTATTATTATTATTATATTATTATTATTATTATTATTATTATTATTATTATTATTATTATTATTATTATTATACCATTATTATCATTTTCATTAATATATCAGAAACAATTGTTCATCCCTCAGATTTACCAAAAGTGTTAGGGCAAGGAAATAATTCAAAACTTTAAACCAAAACAAACTCACCTCCACCATTCTTATAACATAGGTAAGGGAACCGCCATACATTTCCTAGCCCACCGCCCCACCGAGACAAGCAATAAAGAAATCCGCTTTCCTACTCCATGTCGGTCTTTTCTGAACATCCTTATGCCGATCTGCATCTTCAGCAATCTCTGTCAATCCGGCCCCATTAGTCCATCATATCGTCTCGTTCGACTGGCCGCCAACGCCTTGCGTCTCGTTATCATCTATACCTTTCGTCATCGTGAATACAGGTAGGAAAATATACAACGAACCTTTAGGTTTTAGTAAGTATCCGAAAGTCTGAAATATAAAATATCATATCAATGATGATGACGATAATCCCGATGATAATGAATATGATAAATTTCATTAAAAAGGGTTATTGATTGTAACAAAATGATAACTTTGTGATTTGTGCTCCATCGTCTCAAAGCCTGTCGGCATTATGCGTGCGTTTAGCCAATATACTCACACATCCGCCCTTGTTTTCCTTTAGCTACTTCTAATTCTGATTTACCTTTCATTTTTCAACCATGATTCTATAGTATTATATAAACAATGATTCGTCCTAGCGTGTGAGATTTTTGTGATCTGACAATGATCAAGCTTGTGCAAACGGCTTCAGTGGTATATTTATCAAAGGATTTGCTGAAATCAGTAGATTGAACTCTGTTTACCTCCTGTGTTAATTTATTGGCAAATCACTACAAAGTGGTGATCACTTGCGCCTCACATGAACAATGTTTGAGAAATCATTGTTGACACTTGTCAGAACGTTGTGATACTTAACCCTCTCCTTGCCACCCATAGGAAAATCGTCACATTCGTTACGATGTAATCAACAATTTTCTTATTCTGATTTTATATAGCGATAAAGACTGGACACAGTGTTGCAGAGGTAATTTTGCTGAACAAAATATAGCATATTATTATACTCGTTGCTATTCTGTTTGAAAATCTACTTCGTGTTGGTGAGTCTGACGTTTCTAGTAAAATTCTGAAAATAGATGGTAGGATAGAGTTAAGGTGTTTCATGATATTGCAACATATCACATGTTCCAACAATTTGCATGTTATGGATGTAAAGATTTTAGCACTGTGTTTATCGCCCTTATTTCCAATGATTTTCCAATCCATTTTGTCAATGGTTCGAAGAATACCGATTAAAATTGTTCAGTGAGGATATTTACTTCTCTTACTGGGGTCTTCGCTTATCTTTTACTATTGTTTTTTTTTTTCAGTGGACCTTCCCCGTGCGTTGTCCGGGTCCCTCACAAAGAGGAAGCAAGAATGGCCCAACGCCAAGCCAGCGTGTCGTATAAGCGACGAATGGTGTGTGACTTACCAGTTTTGAGTTACCTTTCCTACGGGTTGGGATTGTCGAGGGTTAACACCCCTTCCGTAAAACGTAAAACCCAAATTGTCACAGAAACACAGACGGTCAAATCAAATCATTTTATTTTAGCTTGGCTTCTGCAATGACATAATTTATTAAGAATAACGGTAAAAGCCGAAAGGAATCCGATGACGTCTCTCCAAACAAGCAGTTTCGAATAGCGTCGTAGAACATTCACACCATGTATGAAGCAGAAACATTCTTAAAGTCGGGACTGAGATGAGAAATACAGGCTGCAATATACTTAAAGTAAGCGAAACCCACTGGATACAATCCGACAGAAACACCTTAAGTCCGGACAAGGAATTTACCCAATGGAAACCGTACGGTGCTCTTATCGGCTAGCCAACCACGGCCTCGATGAGAAAACCATCCGCCACTTTGACTTGGCTGGGAATTGCTTACTATAGTAAATAATCACTGATCAGCCGTTCATGAAATCTAAGAAAATAACTTCCTGCTCGCCAGTTTAACTCAAAATTATTCAAAACGATGTCTCTAAAATAATATAAATGCGCTTCTTAAGGTTTTCTTCACAGTCAAAACCACACAACAGTTCTATTAATGATTACGGCCTCGGCAAAAAGGAATATTGACAGGTCGACCGAGAGTTGAACTCGTCAGACGACAAACATCAATGCGAAGTGTAGAGAGAGTTCAAGCTATTGTTTGTCTTGTCCTGTTCTATATAGAGAAAAGGATAAATAGTATAGTTAGTTCGAAGATGACGTCACTCAGGTCTTTGTTATTGTTTTTGCCATCCCGTTTATAGATAATGCTCACTGAACTATATTAACCCGACTAGGAACGTTCATGGATACACACAGTTTTGTGTGTTGGTCCGTTATACTTCCGGATGGCAATGTTATGAGCTTCTTAGCCAAGCGCATACTATCTATAGCCTCGTGTGTGAGTGGTTGCGTGTCATAGTCATGTTTTTAAATGTTTCTGTGTTTATGTGTGTGGTGATGACTCTCCACACTCACTGCATCATCATAGCAAAGACTAAAGAGAGGCCAACTTTAAATATTGGCTCACAGGAATTTCAGGCACCACTCGTAGGAATTTCAATGCCGAAAGAGGAATTCCCGCACACAAGAAAAGGAATTGGGATGGTATTTAGCATACATATTGTATAGTATCTAGTTCTAAATAGATAACTGATTAGAATTATGTTATGATATATAAGCACATAGGTTTTGAAGGCCTATATATGTTCAGTATTATTATATGGCTGCGAAAGCTGGACAATTACAGAAGACATTAGAAAGAAACTGGAGTCAGCAGAAATGGGTTTCTTAGAACGATGTTAAGAATCTCATGACAGAGAAGAAAACTAATGAAGAATGTATTAGAGCAAGCTGAAACTAAAAGCTTATGAATTCATACAATAAGAAAAAGACCAATGCAATTTTTAGGACACCTAAATCAACATAAATGTATTGAACACCTTGCTCTCAAGGAAAGATAGAAGGTAAAAATAGTAAAGGTAGACCAAGAAAAACATATTTGAATAGTTTGAACAGCTGGGTGCTGGTGACAAAGAAAGAGAAGAGTAATATTATGTTTTCTGAGGTTATCTGATCAGAGAGATGATGGCGTACCTTGATCACCGATGTCTGGCACAGACTTGGTACTTGAAGAAGAAGAAGAATATAAGCACAATGCCAAATACAATTCCGAAGTTTCCTTATTTCAAATGAAGTAAAGCTCCAACACCTAATGGTAGTAATTATAGTACTGTGGTAGTGAGGATGATGTGGTGGTGGTGGTTGTAGTTTAGTATAGTGTAGTGATGGTGATGTGGTGGTGGTGATGATTGTAGTTGTAGTAGTAGTGGTAGAGATGATGATGTGGTGGTGGTTGTAGTTGTAGTAGTAGTGATAGTGATGATGATGTGGTGGTGGTTGTAGTAGTAGTGGTAGTGATGATGATGTGGAGTGGCGGTTGTAGTATAGTTGTAAATGTGATGATATGGTGATGGCGGTTGCAGTAGTATGGTAGTGATGACGTGTGGTTGTGGTGGTTGTAGTAGTAGTGGTAATGGTAATGATATGGTGGTGGTGGTTTGTAGTATAGTGGTCGTGATGATGATGTGGTGGGTGGTGGTATGTAGTAGTATGGTAATGATGATGATATGGTGGTGGTGGTTTGCAGTAGTAGTGATAGTGATGACGATGTGATTGTGGTGGTTGTAGTAGTAGTGGTAGTGGTGATGATGTGCTGGTGGTGGTAGTAGTAGTGGTAGTGATAAATAATGGTGCTGGTGGTTGTGGTAGTACTGATAGTGATTATAGTGGTGGTGGTTGTAGTAGTAGAGGTAGTGATGATGATGTGCTGGTGGTTGTAGTTTATATAGTGATAGTGAGATGTGTGGGGTGGTTGTATATAGGGGTAGGGTTGAGTGGGGGGTGATGTAGAGTAGTAAGTGGTTATGATGATGTGGTGGGGGGTTGCATAGTGGGGTTGTACGATTTTGGTTGGTTTGGTTTGTATAGTTGGGTAGTGATAGTTTGCTGGGGGTTTTATGTGTAGTAGGGGAGTGATAATCTGTGGGTTGGGGGTGTAGTAGTAGTGGGGATGATATTGTGGGGGGGTTGTATATAAGTTTAAGATTAGGGGTTTGTGGTTTTTGGGCAGTTGTAGGTCGGATGATGAGTGGTGGTGATGTGAGTAAATGGTGGTATGATTTTGATAGTAGTGGTAAGACGTGAGGGAGTGGGGGTGTTGTAGTTGTGATGAGGGGTGGTGGTGAGTGGAGTAAAATGAAGGGGTGGTTTTGTAGTAGTTGGGGGTTGTGATGAGTGAAAGGGGTTGTAGTATATGCAGTGAGATGTGAGGTTAAAAAACCATTATGGGTTATTATAAACATGTTTAAACACATTCTCTCACTCTTTTTTGACACTTTATTGTTGCTAAATATACCAAACATTTTAAAACCTTTTATTGTGGATTTTAAATTTTGTTTTGAATTTGTTTGTCTTTTAGTGCATATATAACCGAATAAGGCAATGCTTACTTTCCACCCCCAGATAAAAGGGGGCACAAAGTTTTCTTGGGGGGACTTTTTAGGCCCGTACGTTTTCCATTTGTTTAATTCATGCGGGGGGAGATTTTTTGCGGGGAGAGGGGAAAAGGCGTTTCACACACAAGAGTAGGTAAATTTTAAACGGGTTTGGCCCAGAAGTACTAAGGAATGGAACAATACGATACGGATAAAGATCACCACGGGTCCTTTACAATAGGAGCAAGACTACAACATAAACTTTGTAAAATATAGCCTCAACTATTATTATTTTTTTTTTAAAATTTATTATTATTATTATTATTATTTTTATTATAAATATTATTTTTTTATTATTATTATTATTATTATTATTATTATTATTATTATATTATTTTATTTTTATTATATTTTTAAATTTTTATTAAATTATTACCATTATTATCATTACTTTAATATTCAAAAAAATTTTGTTCATCCCTCAAATTTTCCAAAGTGTTAGGGCAAGGAAAAAATTCCAAAATTTTAAAACCCAAAAAAAACTCACCTCCACCATTCTTAAAAACTGGAAGAGAAACCCCATAATTTCCTAGTAACCTAGCCTCAACAACGACCAACGATGAGACAAAAATACGTTTTTTCTACAAAAACAGTCACTGTTGTTTCCCGGGGCATCGCAATCATTTTTTGGGGGATCAATGCTAACGGGTTTACAGAAATTAGGTTAATAAATTTTAAAGGAATCCTTTTTTTCCAACCCGGGGGGAAAATTTCAATCGTATTAACGAAGAAAAAAATGCTACGTAATAAACTGCGGGACGAACAGGGAGGTTTCGGGAAAAAAAACCGGGGCAAACCCCCGACCAGATGCCTCTCTGCGAGTGATATTTAATATTTAGAAAGGGAAATCCCTCTTTTTGTCTGGATTGCAAAAAAGGGTTTTGACGTATTGAAAGGGGAACATTTGGGAAAATGTTTGGGACATTGAGGAATCCCTGAAGGTTGGTAAACCCCTCAAGGGAAATCTATAAAGGAAAAAATTCACCAACCCGGGGTCAAGTCCATTTTGTCTACTTTTAGGGGAATTTTGAAAAAAAACGTCAATGACTTTTTTTCGTTCTTTGTTTTTTTTAAAAATTCAAAAACCCAAAAAAAAGAAAAATTAGTTTTCAGAGGCTTATCCCTAAATGTGATCAAAGCCTTTACAAGGGGTTTCCCCAAAAACGCAAGACTTAACATTTAGGGCGAGACAATTTTTTTAAAAAAGAATCATTGTTTTTTTTTTGGCAGAGAGAAAGAGTTTTAAAGCCATGTATTTTTTAAAACCGGGGACGGGGAGAATGGAGTAAAGAGCCTTTTTCCCAAAAATAAATTAGTGCC
Organism: Berghia stephanieae; assembly: GCF_034508935.2. Lineage (NCBI taxonomy): Eukaryota > Metazoa > Mollusca > Gastropoda > Nudibranchia > Aeolidiidae > Berghia > Berghia stephanieae. Next base: position 9,819 of record NW_027623317.1, read on the forward strand.
GCCAGAGGGGGGACTTGAACCCAAGACTTTCCATTCGAAGGGGAACGTAATCCACAGACGACAAGTCTAAAAAATGGCTATCATTTTTCGTGGGTTTTGAAATACTGGTTTTTTTATAGGGGTTTTAGCCCTTTCTGTTTTAATAATATCGTCACATCTTTTTTTCGTCCATAAAGGGCTGATGGAGCAAGGCCGGGGTTAAGTCATTGAACGTGACTCGAAGGCCCCGGGTTTGTGCCCCCTCTTATCCTTTCGTTTTTTTTGGCAAGATTTCTACCCCAAATTTGCCGTTGGGCAACACGAGTGATTCTTGACATCAACATCTGCTTGATGGATTTTTATATTCCTTGGGGGAATGCCTAGGGGACGAATCTTAATTGTGGCGGGGTAAGAGGGGGGGGGGGGGGGGGGGGAAAAAAAAAAAATTTTTGGCCCATTCATTAGGGGGGGGAAAAATTTTAATGGGA
>NW_027623318.1:0-10268 GCF_034508935.2 Berghia stephanieae
TCACTTTTTTCACTTAATCTCTAACTTTGGATTCAGTCACATGAAAATGTGTCATCTCCAATTAATCAAACCACAAAAAATATGGTTTCTTCTATAATACATCATAATTTCAAAACGTTGGAAAGGACAAAACTGTATTCCTTTCAGCAGAAGTGTTTATCATTTCACAACTGCATTAATTATCTTTACAACAAGCTTCCTGACATCTGAAGGCATCCACCCAGACCATATACAGAGTGCATTCATGGAAAGAATGGGACTGCTGCCCAAATGATGCCATTCAGAACCCAAAGAAGAACTGCCAAGCGGAGTAAATCTCCCCAGGAAAAATTGGTTGACACTGAACCGGGCAAGGTCTAAAGTGGGGAAGACCAAAACAACCTTACAAAATTGGGGACTTTCTTCAGACTGCCGATGTCAATGTGGACACATGGCTAAAACATGGACCACATCCTTCACGAGTGCGAACTTGGACCACATATCAGTGATATGGACCTGAGAGGCTGCACCCTGAAGCCATCCAATGGATACACCACTGGCGCGACACGATATGATGATGATGATGATCTCCAATTAATCAAACCACAAAAAATATGGTTTCTTCTAAATACATCATAATTTCAAAACGTTGGAAAGGAAAAAACTGTATTCCTTATAGCAGAAGTGTTTATCATTTCACAACTGCATTAATTATTTTTACAACAAGCTTCCTGACAACTGAAGGCATCCACCCAGACCATGCAGCCGTATACAGAGTGCATTCATGGAAAGAATGGGACTGCTGCCCAAATGATGCCATTCAGGAACCCAAAGAAGAACATGCCAAGCGGAGTAAATCTCCCCAGGAAAAATTGGTTGACACTGAAGTGGGGAAGACCAAAACAACCTTACAAAATTGGGGACTTTCTTCAGACTGCCGATGTCAATGTGGACACACGGCTCAAAACATGGACCACATCCTTCACTAGTGTGAACTTGGACCACATATCAGTGATATGGACCTGAGAGGCTGCACCCCTGAAGCCATCCAATGGATCCACCACTGGCGCGACACGATATGATAATGATGATGATGATGATCTCCAATTCATCTAACCACAAAAAATATGGTTTCTTCTATAATACATCATAATTTCAAAACGTTGGAAAGGAAAAAACTGTATTCCTTATAGCAGAAGTGTTTATCATTTCACAACTGCATTAATTATTTTTACAACACGCGTTTTCACTCTCACCACTTCAACCATAAAAATATCTTAACTTTAGAATTAGTCACACTAAATCGTGTGACAATATCAAATTCACAAGCCAAAAATTAAACATTTTCTCTGAGTGGTCTGAGCCGATATACTTGAGAATTATGAAAGTTTTGAGTGGCAGGTCACCAGACAGTATGGAAATAAAATTGGATCAATTGTAAAAAGACAATATAAAATACAGCCCCACAAGTATATGTGGATTTTCTATATACAATGAGATTACATATGTATGTCATAAATACATTATTATAAACACTCATCAAAACTATATACAAAATCATTAAATATCACGATTTAAAAATCTATGTTAGAAAGTGGTAGCATCTTATAATTTGTGCGAGCAAGAAACATTTAATGGTTATTACAAATCATTAGAACATGTTGATGATTTCTTTAAAAGATGCCAAATAAAATGCCATATCCAATTACAATGAATTTCATTTTGTTTAAATTCCATGTATGACTTTGCTTAATTCAACATCGTATTATATATTTAAACAAGTAAAAAAGATAAAAATACTTTTGGCCCATTTCCTTACAGAAATGATATATTTCTTCCTTGGCAAGGAGCAAATAAACACACAGTCCAACGAGCAAAAAATATTTACTTCTAGAAAAAGAAGAAGAAGAAGAAGAAGAAGAAGGAGAAGAAGAAGAAGAAGAAGAAGAAGAAGAAGAAGAAGAGAAGAAGAAGAAGAAGAAGAAGAAGATGAGGGAGGAGGAGAAGCATGGGAAGAGGAAGAGAAGGGGAAGAGGAAGAGGAGGAAAATGGGAAAAGAAAAAAATGAAGAAGAAGAAGAAGAAAAGAAGAAGAAGAAGAAGAAGAAGAAGAAGAAGAAGAAGAAGAAGAGAAGAAGAAGAAGAAGAAGAAGAAGAAGAAGAAGAAGAAGAAGAAGAAGAAGAAGAGAAAGAAGAAGAAGAAGAAGAAGAAGAAAGAAGAAAGAAGAAGAAGAAGAAGAAGAGAAGAAGAAAGAAGAAAGAAGAAGAAGAAGAAAAGAAGAAGAAGAAGAAGGAGAAGAGAGAAGAAAAGAAAAGAAGAAGAAGAGAAGAAGAAGAAGAAGAAGAAGAAGAAGAAGAAGAAGAAGAAGAAGAAGAAGAAGAAGAAGAAGAAGAAGAAGAGAAGAAGAAGGAAGAATGAAGAGAAAAGAGAAGAAGAAGAGGAAGGAGAAGAGAAGAGAAGAAGAGAAGAAAAAAGAAGAAGAAGAAGAAGAAGAAGAAGAAGAAGAAGAAGAAGAAGAAGAAGAAGAAGAAGAAGAAGAAGAAGAAGAAGGAAGAAGAAGAGAAGAAGAGAAGAAGAAGAAGAAGAAGAAGAAGAAGAAGAAGAGAAGAAAGAGAAGAAGAGAAGAAGAAGAAGAAGAGAAGAAGAAGAAGAGAGAAGAAGAAGGAAGAAGAAGAAGAAGAAGAGAAGAAGAAGAAGGAAGAAGAAAGAAGAAAAGAAAGAAGAAGAAGAAGAAGAAGAAAAGAAGAAAGAAGAAGAAGAGAAGAAGAAGAAGAAGAGAAGAAGAAGAAAAGAGAAGAGAAGAAAAGAAGAGAAGAGAAGAGAAGAAGAAGAAGAAGAAGAAGAAGAAAGAGAGAAGATAGAAGAAGAAAGAAGAGAAGAATAGAAGAGAAGAAGAGAAGAAGAAGAAAGAAGAAGAAGAAGAAGAAGAAGAAGAAGAAGAGAAGAAGAAGAAGAGAAGAAGAAGAAGAAGAAGAAGAAAGAGAAGAAGAAGAGAGAAGAAGAAGAAGAAGAAGAAAGAAGAAGAAGAAGAAGAAGAAGAAGAAGAAAAGAAGAAGGAAGAAGAAAAGAAGAAGAAAAAGAAGAAAAGAAGAAAGAGAAGAGAGAAGAGAGAAGAGAAGAGAAGAGAGGAGAAGAAGAAAAGAAGAAAAAAAAAGAAGATAGAAGAATGGAGAAGAAGGAAGGAGAAGAGAGAAGAGAAGAGAAGAGAGAAGAAGAAGAAGAAGAAGAAGAAGAAGAAGAAGAAGAAGAAGAAGAAGAAGAAGAAGAAGAAGAAGAAGAAGAAGAAGAAGAAGAAGAGAGAAGAAGAGAAGAGAAGAAGAAGAAAAGAAGAAGAAGAAGAAGAAGAAGAAGAAGGAAGAGAAGGAAGAAGAAAGAAGAAGAAAAGAAGAAGAAGAAGAAGAAGAAAAGAAGAGAGAGAAGAAGAAGAAGAAGAAGAAGAAGAAGAAGAAGAAGAAGAAGAAGAAGAAGAAAAAGAAGAAGAAGAAGAAGAAGAAGAAGAAGAAGAAGGAGAGGAAAGAAGAAGAAGAAGAAGAAGGAAGAAGAAGAAGAAGAGAAGAGAAGAGAGAGAAGGAAGAAGAAGAAGAAGAAGAAGAAGAGAAGAAGAAGAAGAAAATGAAGAAGAAGAAGAAGAAGAAAAAGAAAAGAAGAAGAAGAAAAGAAGAAGTAGAAGGATAGAAGGAGAAGAAGAAAAGAATAAAAGAGAAGAAAGAAGAAAAGAGAGAAGAAGAAGAAGAAAGAAGAAAAGAAAAGAGAAGAAAAGAAGAAGAGAGAAGATGGAAGAAGGAAAAAGAAAGAGATGAAGAAGAGAAGAAGAAGAGAAGAAGAAAAGAGAAGAAGAGAAAGAAAGAGAAAGAAGAGAAAATGAAAAGAAGGAAGGTAGGATAGGATGAGAAGAAGATGAGAAGAGTAAGAAGAAAAAGGAATAAAATAAAAGTGGAAGAAGGAGAGCAAGAAGACAGAGAGGGAGAAAGAGAAGAAGAAGAGAAGAAGAAGAAGAAGAAGAAAAGAAGAAAGAAGAAGAAAAGAAGAGAAGAAGAAGAAGAAGATGAGAAAAGGAGAAGAAGAGAAAAGAAGAAGAAGAAAATAGGAAAGATGAGTAGAAGAGAAGGATAGAGAAAGTGGGAAGAATAAAAAAAAAAAAATAAAGAAAGTGGAGAAAGTGGAGAAGCATGAGAAGACGAAGAGAAGGGGAAAATAGGAAAAGAAGAATAAAAATGAAGAGAAGAAGAAGAAGAAGAAAAGAAGAGAAGAAGAAGAAGAAAAGAAGAAGAAGAAGAAGAAGAAGAAAGAGAAGAAGAAGAAGAAGAAGAAGAAAAAAGAAAGAAGAAGAAGAAGAAGAAGAGAAAACAACAACAACAACAACAACAACAGAATAAGATGAGGGAGGGGAGGTGGAGAAGGATGGGAAGAGGAAGAGATGGGAAAATGTAAAAGAAGAATAAAACAAAGAAGAAGAAGAAAAACAAAGAAGAAGAAGAAAAACAAAGAAGAAGAAGAAGAGAACAACAACAACAACAACAACAACAAGAAGACAAGGAAGAAAAGAAGAAGAAAAAAGAATCAGATGAGGGAGGGGGAGGAGGATAAGGATGGGAAGAGGAGGGGGAAATGTAAAAGAAGAATAAAATGAAGAAGAAGAAGAAGAAGAAGAAGAAGAAAAACAAAGAAGAAGAAGAAGAAGAAAAACAAAGAAAAACAAAGAAGAAGAAGAAGAAGAAGAAGAGAAGAAGAAGAAGAAGAAGAAGAAGAAGAAGAAGAAGAAGAAGAAGAAGAAAGAAGAAGAAGAAGAAGAAGAAGGGAAGAAGAAGAAGGAGGAGGAGGAGAAGGAGGAGGAGGAGAGGAGGAGGATGGGGAGGAGGAGGGGACGAGTGGTCATAAAATTTATACAACACCAAAAAAAGAAAATGTTTAGAAATTTGATAAAAGGTGATATCTCTATGTTATAAATTAGGCAATCATCATTATAACATACAAAATGAGGTGAATGGATATCAAAATCATATTGGTGAACCTTTTCCTCAAAACAGTTTAGGGTAAATTTGGCTGGTTTGGAAAAGTGTGAAAGAAAGGAGAGAAAAAAGTTTAACATTTTGAAAATGACAAATTCATTTTATCTTAGCAGAAGTGCACATTACGTTACTACTGCATTTGTAATTTCAGGATATGAACTTTCACTTTTTCACTTAATCTCTAACTTTGGATTCAGTCACATGAAAATGTGTCATCTCCAATTAATCAAACCACAAAAAATATGGTTTCTTCTATAATACATCATAATTTCAAAACGTTGGAAAGGACAAAACTGTATTCCTTTAGCAGAAGTGTTTATCATTTCACAACTGCATTAATTATCTTTACAACAAGCTTCCTGACATCTGAAGGCATCCACCCAGACCATATACAGAGTGCATTCATGGAAAGAATGGGACTGCTGCCCAAATGATGCCATTCAGGAACCCAAAGAAGAACTGCCAAGCGGAGTAAATCTCCCCAGGAAAAATTGGTTGACACTGAACCGGGCAAGGTCTAAAGTGGGGAAGACAAAACAACCTTACAAAATTGGGGACTTTCTTCAGACTGCCGATGTCAATGTGGACACATGGCTCAAAACATGGACCACATCCTTCACGAGTGCGAACTTGGACCACATATCAGTGATATGGACCTGAGAGGCTGCACCCCTGAAGCCATCCAATGGATACACCACTGGCGCGACACGATATGATGATGATGATGATCTCCAATTAATCAAACCACAAAAAATATGGTTTCTTCTAAAATACATCATAATTTCAAAACGTTGGAAAGGAAAAACTGTATTCCTTATAGCAGAAGTGTTTATCATTTCACAACTGCATTAATTATTTTTACAACAAGCTTCCTGACAACTGAAGGCATCCACCCAGACCATGCAGCCGTATACAGAGTGCATTCATGGAAAGAATGGGACTGCTGCCCAAATGATGCCATTCAGGAACCCAAAGAAGAACTGCCAAGCGGAGTAAATCTCCCCAGGAAAAATTGGTTGACACTGAAGTGGGGAAGACCAAAACAACCTTACAAAATTGGGGACTTTCTTCAGACTGTCGATGTCAATGTGGACACACGGCTCAAAACATGGACCACATCCTTCACTAGTGTGAACTTGGACCACATATCAGTGATATGGACCTGAGAGGCTGCACCCTGAAGCCATCCAATGGATCCACCACTGGCGCGACACGATATGATAATGATGATGATGATGATCTCCAATTAATCAAACCACAAAAAATATGGTTTCTTCTATAATACATCATAATTTCAAAACGTTGGAAAGGAAAAAACTGTATTCCTTATAGCAGAAGTGTTTATCATTTCACAACTGCATTGATTATTTTTACAACACGCGTTTTCACTCTCACCACTTCAACCATAAAAATATCTTAACTTTAGAATTAGTCACACTAAATCGTGTGACAATATCAAATTCAACAAGCCAAAAATTAAACATTTTCTCTGAGTGGTCTGAGCCGATATACTTGAGAATTATGAAAGTTTTGAGTGGCAGGTCACAGACAGTATGGAAATAAAATTGGATCAATTGTAAAAAGACAATATAAAATGCAGGTCACCAGACAGTATGGAAATAAAATTGGATCAATTGTAAAAAGACAATATAAAATACAGCCCCACAGTATATGTGGATTTTTTATATACAATGAGATTACATATGTATGTCATAAATACATTATTATAAACACTCATCAAAACTATATACAATGTCATTAAATATCACGATTTAAAAATCTATGTTAGAAAGTGGTAGCATCTTATAATTTATGCGAGCAATAAACATTTAATGGTTATTACAAATCATTAGAACATGTTGGTGATTTCTTTAAAAGATGCCAAATAAAATGCCATATCCAATTACAATGAATTTCATTTTGTTTAAATTCCATGTATGACTTGCTTAATTCAACATCGTATTATATATTTAAACAAGTAAAAAAGATAAAAATACTTTTGGCCCATTTCCTTACAGAAATGATATATTTCTTCCTTGGCAAGGAGCAAATAAACGCACAGTCCAACTGGCAATATATGTTACTTCTAAACTACTCTATTTTACCAATTAATGATTGGGCGACTGAGATGTTCATTATTTGAAGGTAAACTACATGTTGAATTCAAATAAAAACAATAAAATACTTGCTTATTCATACAATGACTACTTGGCCATGACATCATATATTCGAAAACAATGGATCTTTTTGTTTCTAACCTTAACTTATTCAAGCTAAATTCTAGATCCCACTTGTCATATAGCTAATATTATTTTGGCGTGAAAAGTGTGAATATACATTTCTCTTCTCTCTCTCTCTCTCTCTCTCTCTCTCTCTCTCTCTCTCTCCTCTCTCTCTCTCTCTCTCTCTCTCTCTCTCTCTCTCTCTCTGATGTTTATTTAGTAATAATGGCTGGCTGAGAAATTTATCGTTTGAAAATTGATGGATCAAAAAAAATATTACAAGATCAAATCTATATATGAGAATATATTTTTACAATGATAATGTAAATAACGGATTTGTGTAAAATTGTTGAGCTTGTAATTTCTTTCTCAGATAAAAGAATATAATTTCTTCTCTAAGCATTAAGTATTAACATTATACAAAAATATTTCAATATTAAATAAATGAAGTATCTATTCCTTTTGTGAATCGCTTATGTCATATTTGCACAACTGCCATAAAGTATAAAACAAATTCAAAATTACATTCCATTGAAACTCAACATATATGATATGATTATAAAGCACGAGATAATAAAACATGTACAAGAACATGATGATATTGTGATGTAATTTTGTGTGAATAAGATATCAAACTGTATAATGATAGGAGAAATGAATTGTAGATGCATTATTATTAAAGCGCAACGTTGATGAGACAATTTCACTATCTGTATGACAAAACAAAGCCTATCCAACCACAAGATAATTGTAAAACATATTCCTAAATGAAAATGTGTGAGTTGATGTCAACCATATCATTATTGTTTTTTGAAAACGATGGGATATTTTTTTAATCAAAATTAAAAACAATGCTTACTCATAAAAATTCATCATTGTTACCGCTATTTTCATATGATTGTGAATAAATTAAAATTCTAGCAAGCGTTACTTATGATGACATGTGACAAATGAAAAACAACATTACTCAATTAGGGTGTATAAGAAATCAGTAGCACAAAGTCCTATTCAACTACAAGTTAATATAAAATCTACGAACGAAATTTAGAAATGGACTATGATTTTAATAATCTCTGAAAAAGAAAAAAATGATAATGAATCCAGATAAATACATTCAAATTATTGTTTATTTTAATAATAATGGTTGCTTGGCCGTAATATCAAATATTTGAAAACGATGGATCATATTTAAAGCAAAAGAAAATAAATTCTAGTATTTTAAAACGCTATTTTAAGTTCCTGAATGTTATGCTTCATTTGTTATAAATCTATGACAGCTATACTAAAGAGTGAAATTAATTTTAAATTACTTGATATAAATGATGTAATAATAAAATATATTCCTATTAAAATTAACAAACTACATGATAAAAAAGTGTTGTCATGACAAAATTAAAAGGGCATTATCTATAGAACATTTTGCAAAATATTTATATATTTATAGTTAGGTAACATATCACACATTTTATACAAATGACAATAATAGTTATAACATTAAATTTATAAAAGAAATAGAATAAACATTTTCAAAAAGAGTGAATTTTCTATTAATGTAAGGCCAATAAAATAATAATACGAAACACCTGAATTTCAGTTTATGTATATAATGATAACAAAAGCGTTCTTAAACCTGTTTGTTTTTTAAACAAACTGTAACATATTTTGTCAACATGTGCATTCTAACTAAATACTAAAATATCAAATTATCAAATTACTACGGCTGACTAAGAAATTTATTACTTGAATAACGATGAATATGAAAGAAATTAAAACCATGTTTTATAAAAACTTAACGTATTATTAATATTTTGTAATAAGTGCATCACTCTTACCTTTCTTTTAAGAAAAACTATTATTACTTTTGTATCATTGCTAATAAATCAAAAGTGTATAGGCATCGCAAAATTAAAAGGGTATTAGAATATATCTATAGAATGATATGTCAAGCGATCTGTGTAATGTTTAAACAGAGAGGTTTCTAGAAACAAATCACTTCTTTAAGTAGTAAGCATTTACGTGTACAGAAAAAATATACTCAAGCTAATCAATATCAAATAAATGAATTGTTCTGTTTTTAAAAAGCTACTGTTATATTTGCATAAATAATGTTAAAGTATTAAATGAGTTTGAAATTACATTCCAATAAAACCAGACATTGATGACTTTAAAATATTAGACAATAAAACTTATAGGCAATGAATGATACATGAATAAGAGATTAAAATAAGGTAAACTGAATATTGGATGAAATGAAAGTACATTTATCAAAACTTTATACAAAATGAAAGCTATTTTATACAGTACGCGAGTCATTAACATTAAAATGGCCATTGAAAATTCTGAGACAGGAAAAAAATTTCTTTATATTTTGATGAGATGACTTTTCTTAAGAAAATTATCTTTCTATCCAACTACAAGGTAATTGTAATAGATATTCCCATATGTCATGTTGAGAGTTGATGAAATATTGTGAACAAAAAATTAAGATTCAAGAAAAATGAGACAACACTGCAACTTGAAAAAATACGACAAAAACAACTGAAAGTTTACCATATCTGAAGTTAAAGATTGGGCATTTAAATCTTATTAACGGTGAATGAATTCTTTAAGTGCTTGAGTGTATAATATAGGCTTGAAAAAAATAGGAAAGGACGCGATGAAAGGAGCAATGGTGATAAGAGTCACCATTGATGGTGAAAGAGGCAATGGTGATAAGAGTCACCATTGATGGTGAAAGGGGCAATGGTGATAAGAGTCACCATTGATGGTGAAAGAGGCAATGGTGATAAGAGTCACCATTGATGGTGAAAGAGTCAATGGTGATAAAGTCACCATTGATAGTGAAAGTGGCAATGGTGATAAGAGTCACCATTGATGGTGAAAGAGGCAATGGTGATAAGAGTCACCATTGATGGTGAAAGAGGCAATGGTGATAAGAGTCACCATTGATAGTGAAAGAGGCAATGGTGATGATAGTCACCATTGATGGTGAAAGTGGCAATGGTGATAAGAGTCACCATTGATGGCTTGACTTGCTTGCCTTGCTTGTCTTGCTTGA